>NC_081432.1:61582074-61597074 GCF_949786415.1 Peromyscus eremicus
GGGGATAGAGGAGAAGGAGGGCAGGTAAAAGAAAGGGAAGGGAAGGAAATAAGGACCTGGTTAGAGAGAACGTCCCCCGTAGTCTTGGGCATTTGAACATCTCATCCCCAGTTGGTGGCGCTGTTTGGAGGTCCAGGAAGTGCGCCGTTGTGGGAAAGCATGTCTCTGGAGGTGGCGTTGAGAGTTGAGAAACCCATGCCATTTCCAGTTTGCTCTCTGCTCTATGCTTGTGGTTCAAGATGTGGGCTGTCAGCATCCCGCTGCAGCCACCATGCCTGCCTCGTGCTTCCAGACTTCCTTGACAGGACAGACCTCACGTCTCTGGAGCCATAAGCCCAAATCAACTCTTTCTTCAAACTGCCTTGACCATGGTGTTTTACCATAGCAACAGGGAAGTTATCTAAGAGAAAGAATCCAAACATTTGCCAGCTTCCCGGGGGCACTGCACGTCCCTTCCAGCCCCACCCTTAGGGCAGCAGTGGGTGACAGTGATTCTGACTTTGACACTGGGGGTGGGAGTCCCTTGGCCTCAGCTTGTGTGAGCAGAGGCACACAGCGCGCTCTGGCCCCTTTAGCTCAGCTCTGTGTTCGGGAGGTTTCTCCATGTTGTTGTAGGCAGTTCAAATCCTGTCTTCTCCCTGCTGGATAGAATTCAATACACGGATCCGTATGTCTGCTCTGCCAGCAGGAGACAGTCAGGTTTCCCATCTGGGGACTTTGATGAATAGTATGACATTTGGTTTGTGAGTCCACGGTGTTTTCTACACCGCTAGCAGGTAATATGGTATGTGAGTATCCACGTGGTAGCTTTTGCCTAAGGAGATGTCCCAATTTACAGTTGCAGGGGCAACGTATGAGGGGTAGGAGGACTCAGGTGCATGCCACCCTCAAGAGGTGAAAGTTACCCCAAGGCAAAGAGTTGACAGTTATCTCTAAGTGGAGGAAGCTGGAATTCCCCACCCTGAGAGCGGGCGAGTTGGAGAGCGGGATCACCTCTGTCCTTCTAGTCAAGGAGACAATACAGATTAAACCACACTGCCAGGAGGTGATGGCGCATGCCCCAGCACTGGGAGACAGAGGCAGGTGGATCTCTGTGAGTTCAAGGTCAGCCTGGTCTACAGAGAGAGTTCTAGGACAGTCAGGACTGCATAGAGAAACCCTGTTGTGAAAAACAAAAACAACAACAAAAACTAAAGCAAACAACAACAACAAAAAATCCCACACTTGTTTCTGCTGTTTGCCAAATATCACTTACTGAAGGCTTTAGATCTCCGGACTAGACTCTTCCCACGGCTCTCCTTAGCTTCTGGGCTGTGGTGTCATAGAGGGGCTGAGAGCGGCTTGGAGTGAGTGGGAAGGCAGAGGAGACCACAGACTTCAACTCCTCAGGTTGGCTGAGGACTTGGAGCTGAGGACCACTGGTCCTAGAAGGGAAGGGACATGGGGGCAGCTGGTATCTGGGGTCCCAAGGACAAGGATGAAGAGGACAGGAGGCAAATCCTCCATCAATCTGGCCATGGAGCACATTATTATTGTTATTATGAAGTATCCCAAGGCTGATGCTCACGCTGGCCTGGCCAGGGGAGGGGAGGCCCTAATGGTCCCATAAATCCAGGCCATAAAGAGTAATGGGGGGAGACAAATGAGATAATTAGAAATAAATCTCACCGAGGTCTCTATTCATCAGCATCTCTGGAACTGGCCAATCTTCCAAGCCATTAGCCAGGGCCTCTAATTAATGCTAAGCTGCCCAGTTCTGTGGAAGCTCCATGTTTGGGGAGGGACCCAGGCTGAGGGGCATCACTGCCCCCACAGCCCACGATGGGTGACCTTGGGAGGAGCTGAGGGCCAGGTCCCCCCAGCACACTCCTCTCCCGGTGTGCAGGGCCTTACTCAACCACTCTGTCTCTGTTCTTCCTTTTTAAATCACATTTTATTTGTGGGTTTGGTGTGTGTCTTTGCCTGCTGAGCCTTCCCCCAGCCCTGATTCCCGTTCTCCAGCTCACCCCATACCTTCATCTTCTGTGCGTCCTGGTATTTTTTTCTCACCAGATGGCCATGTCGCTGTGGGTGAGCCATGGAGGGTCTCAGTTAGAAGGTGTCGTGAGGGCCACCTGGGAAACACTCCACTGTCTGTCTTTCCTGTCACCTGGTCAACAGCAGGACAAGGACCCATCACAACCCATGCCCCAGAGCAGTCTGGGAGCAGGGAGCTGCACTTGGGGTGTTAGCTCCTAGGACCCTGTTTATCCTCCCTCTCTCCTAGAGCTGGAAGCCTCTCCTATCCGTCTGCCCCTTGCCTTAACCTCATCTCCATCTCCACCAAGCCATCGATGTCAAAGGCATGCATCCTTCCTGAGCTGTGTGTCACTGTTGGGGGTTTCGAGGCCAGCAACCCCACCAAACATGTCTCCTGCCCCCACAGAGCAGTCTAATCTGCTAGCGGCTCCCATTGCTTTCGTTTCCCAGCCTGCCTTCTCCCCAGCCCCAAAGTACGCCTTCTCTACTCTCCAGGGCTTTGGAGGGATGGCCATGAAGTAAACCTTCTCCAAGGCATAGAAATGTCACGTGACTGTGGCCTAGCCAATCACAGCCCTCCACTCAGCACAGCCATAGGTCTGTCGCATAAACTGAGTAAATTACTATTTCCTTGTCTTCAATCTAGGATTTCTCAGGGGTGCAAACTGAGACTGTAGTGGACAGCCAGTGTATGAACGCCCGCAAGGCCCCCAGCCCCTGCTCCTCTGCAGTAATGAGGACGCTATCCCCCTAAAAGCAGGTTTAGAGGTGGTGGAACTGAGAGAAGAGAGGTGATGGCCGAGCTGGGAAAGGGTGCCAAAGCCACTGAGGTCCTGTGGCATGGCTGTCATCCCAGATTGTGACCCTTCTCTCCCTGGGAAAGCCAGAGCTCAGGAAAGCGATGAGTCCTGTCGTCACACCCTCTGTGTCCCCAAAGCCACGTCTGTGGCCATGCTGCTTTCCCAGCTACCGTGGAGTCCTGCTGCCCCCCACCTACCCAGAAATAGGGGTTCGCAGCAGTCCTGACGGCCTCAGTGACCACGCCGACCCCACAACTGGTTGGCAGAGGCCCAGGACACGACTGGCCCCCTCCGGAGCCAGGGGTGGTGTTCTGAAACTCTAAGTGCCCGTTAGTGAGGGAGGCTGAGGGCATGCGTGAGCATCCTGCCTCACAAGCAGGCCTCTCTCCCACTGTGCAGCACCTCTTAGGGCAGGACATGAGGTCCCAGGATGGTTCAGGCCAGGGACAGCTGCCCTTGGGCTCCTCATCTTATCTACAAGTGTAAGAACGGCCACCTTGGTGTGGACAGCTCAGGAGTGAAGAAATGTCCTGGATGAGGGTGGCCAGGGTAGGGTTCCAAAGATCAGGGAAAAGGCAGAGGCAGGCGCTCCCCGACTCCGGCCATCAGATCTCCAGAGTCCCTTAAGCTCCGGTGTGCACAGAGGATGCCAAGGCCCAGAGAGGGGGACGGCCTTGTTCTGTGACCCACAGCAGAGCCAGCTGAGAACCGTCACCCAGCTCTGTCCAGCTGTAAGCTAAGGTAGGTGCCATCAGAGGATTGTGGGGGAGAGAAGGGGTGCCTGGGAGGCTTTCCCGGGGGGCTGGCTGGTGCAAACGGTAGAGGACAGCTCTAGGTGAATGCTCTCAGCTTCTTGGAAGAGAGGAGACACTTGGGAATGAAGATGGTGGGGGAGCAGGGCAGGTATGGCAATCCAGGGTGGACTTCAACCTCTGCAGGGGAGTCTCGGTTCTGGAATGTAGAGTGGGGGATGCCATGTGATTGTGTGGAGGGTATGTGTGTGTGTGTGTGTGTGTGTGTGTGTGTGTGTGTGGTATGCATATGAAGGTGTGTGTGTGTGTATGTGTGTTATGCATATGAAGATGTGTGTGTGTGTCAGGGGTATGCATATGAAGGTGTGTATGTGTGTAGGGGTATGTGTATGTGAAGGTGAGTGTGTGTGTGTGTGTGTGTGTGTAGGGTTATGTGTATGTGAAGGTGAGTGTGTGTGTGTGTGTAGGGGTATGTATAGATGAAGGAAAATACATATGGAATAGGTGTTCTGGTAAAGGTGTATGTATGTCGAGGAGTGTTCCTTGAAGGTGTGTGTGTGTGTGTGTGTGTGTGTGTGTGTGTGTGTGTGTGTATAAGGGTGTGAGTAGAAGGGCCTGTGTGTGAATGAGTGTGCACATGAATGGGAGTTCCTGTAGAGATGTGTGTGTGTCAAGCAAAGTGTATGCACATGAAGGTATATGTGTGTGTGTGCATGTACACACACACACATACACACACACACACACACACCCCTGAAGAAATGTGCATAGGAATGAGTATGCATGCTGAGCCTGGCTAGATCCTTCCTGTGTCCTGCCCCCACCCTGCTCAGCTCTCGGATTCAGCCACTATCCTAAAGAAAACAGCCTGGAGCCTGCAACAGGAAATCAGTGTTTGGACTGCAGAGGTGCCTCTTCCTGCCTTTGCCAGCAGTCTGTGAGCAGACAGGGAGGCCAGGAGGGGCTTCCTGCCCACCTGGCTTGATGCCGAATTGGTCAGGAGCCCCCCATCCTTTACCCTGGATTTCCTGACCACCTCTCAGCCCCCAACCCCAGACTGAGGGAGACCTGAGGCTGCCAGGGTGAACAGAAGCCACTTCCCAAGTCTCCTCCAGTGAAAAGAGCGGAGGGCAGTGGGAGCCTGGGACAGCCCGAGGCCATGTGTGTGGTCGACATTCACAGAGGCCCACTGGGGGCCCTGCCAGGGTCAGAGACACTCGTGTGCCCGGGGATGCCACTTTCAGACTCTGTCTGAGACGTGTTCCTACTGTGTTGCTAACTTGTAACCTGTCCCAGCCACCGGAGTGTGGGATTACAGGCATGCACCATTATACCCACCTTTCATTTTCTGGAATCTTCTTCAGAGATAGCACATTTATGTAAATGGGTGTGTTCATGACTGCTGAGAATGGACAAGAATAAAGCCAAGTCACCCATCCACTGCACTCGGTGGCTCTGCCTCAGCCCTGGGGTTACCGAGAGGATCGAATTACCTTCACAATTTTTGTTGAAAAACAATAACAAAAAGAAGCTGCATGTGGTGGTGCGTGCCTTTAATCCCAGTACTGGGGAGGGAGGGGCAGGCAGATCTGTGAGTTCGAGACCAGCCTGGTCCACATAGTGAGCTCCAGGACAGCAGGACTACATAGAAAGACCCTGTCTCAAAACAAACAAACAAACAAACAAACAAACAGGCATATGAACGCAGATTGGACTCCAGCCTTGGACATTTGCAGTAACTAAATAAAAATTGTAAACAAATGAATATAGACAAACTAATGAGCTCTAGGGGACCTTGGGCTTTCTCATGGCTTGATTGTGACTCCAGGCTGGTTCTGTCTTTTCCTGTTTCCAGTGTGGTGTTAGAATCCGGAAAGCAGGCAAAGTGAGGCCTGTGGCATGGGCCTGTAGGGCACGAGTCCCCTTTAGGGTCTGTCACTGCAGCCTTCTGTAGGGCAGTGCACTGCTCTGTAGTATTCCCTAAGAGTTTGGGTTGCCTACAGCCCTTCCGAGTGTCCTTCTCTCAGAAATTCCGTGAGCCACACCAGCCATGGAGATGGAAACAGCACCTGCTCATACTTCTGTACGTCTACATTTCACAGTTCCTCCTCAGCCAAGTCTCATCCTTGGACCCCTAAGTCCCTGCCATGTGACCTGATCCTGATCCCTGTGGGCCTACGTACCCCAGGGCAGGTCAGCGATACCTGGGTCTGCCACTGCTGGCCACATCCTACTTTTTGCCTGAATGGGTCACTGGACCCATGACCTCCGAGGCTCCTGTGGTCGTGACGAGGCTTCCTTCTCTTCCTGCCTCTGGCAACTGGGTCCCAGGACTTGGGCCAGGGAATATGATCCTTGTTCAGGCCACATCTGCCCCCGACCCCCAGGATCTCGGGTACAAGTCAGGGTGTGCAGGCCTGGGGTAACCCCTTCCTAAGGCACCTCTCTGCAGTTGACACAGGGTCAGCCTGAGTCTTGGAGCAACTCCATCGGGAAGCTCGGAGGAGCTGCAGTCAGCAGGAGATTAATTAATCAAAGCCTGAACACATCTGTTGTTAATCACAGCCAAGGGTAACTCTTCCCTTGCTGGGCTGCGTGTCAGTTGGCGGGCATCGGGAACAGTGGTGAGAAGTGGACCTATCCTTTTTCCTCCCTTGCAGGAAGGGAAACCATGAGCCAGGGAGAAGGGCAGTGTGTCTTCTTAGGAAGTAGAAAGCAGAAGAAAAAGGGATCCCAGAGAGCAGCACAGGGGTGTGTGTGTGTGTGTGTGTGTGTGTGTTAGCGTGCCTGTGTGCCACAGGACAACCTCAGGGTCAGCCCTCGCCTTCCATCTCATTCGAAACAATTTCTTGTGTGACAGCTGGCCTTCAAGCTTCCAGAGTCTCCTGTCCGTCTTGCTGTAGGAGCTGGAATGGCAGACACGGGTTTCTACATCCATATTCTATGTGGATTCTGGGGAGTCAAAGCCAATTTCTCATGCTTGTGTGGTGGGTGTTTTACTTACCAGCCCATCCAGGGCCCATACAAGGTGCCGGCAGGAAGGGTTTGCTTTTGAGCATTCACGTCCCCACACTTTGTCACAAGTCCCGAAGAAAGTGGAGACTGAACAAATATCTTTATTTACAGCAACGGATAGCACAGGCCCTCCCTCTACCCCACTTCCAGTCTTTTCCTTACTGTCCCCCCCCCCCAACCCCACCCCGAGCCCCACCCTCTTGGGTCGCTATAAGGGTTAGGCCCCTACAAGAGCCTAAATGAGCCGGGGAGGAGGGAAGGGGCCTGGCAGTGGGCCGGGCAGGTGTCTTTTCACATTTTCTGTCCTCCAAGCTGGGGTAGCAGAGGGAGGTGGGCACCTGGAGCAGAGAGGTAGAGAAGGACATGGGCCTCCCATCCACCCCCCACCCCTACCTTTCACAGTGTTCTGAGTCCTGGCAGCTAACTGGTTCTGTCCCACCAGGTTCTAGATGCCGTGTTCCTGGTCACCCATCGAGAAGAGCAGGCTTGTCTGTTACAGACCCGTCCCGTGGCTAAGATGGCTCCTGGGCCATCCCACCTTCTCACATCTGGGTTGGGATTCTGAGGGGGCCCTGGGGTCAGGGGAGGTGTCAGGCTTTGTGTGACAGCTCTGGGGCCGCTCTGGGGCGTCAGGAGGAGAAGCAGAGTCCACAGCACTCCATGCAGATCTCCAGGCAGTCTGCCGATTCGCAGCAGGCGTCCACGATGCCACAGTCCAGGTCACAGGGCAGGTCACAGTCCGCACACTCGCCGGAACCACAGCAGCAGCAGCAGAGGCAGGAGTCCTCTGAGCTGCAGGAGCCACAGGTGGCGCAGTCCAGGACGAGGTTGCACAGTGTCAGGAACTCACAGAACAGACACGACAGTATGCAGTGGACGCAGCAATCTGTGGGCAGTGGGTAGGCGAGTGAGAGGCGCGAGCAAGGGAACCCCAACAGTCCGACAGAGCGGCTGAGCGCCTACAGTGTCACCCAGCTTCTGTGGTCCCCATTGCCTCGAGAAGCAAATGGAGCTAGTGGGGATACCCCGTGTCTTTATAGGGACAGGAGGCGAGCAAAGTGGAGTGGGGTTGGAGGAGCCCAGGCAGCCTGCACCGGGAGCCCCCGTTCTGACTTGCCCTCTGATTACGTATTTAACAAACTGGGGTGAAGAGGTGTTCCGGGCCCTGTTATAAGTGCTGTGCAGGAAGTACACTCGCCTAAGCCTCCTGTAACAACTCTATGAGGTGGGCTGTAATTAGCCTCATTCTACAGATGAAGAAACTGAGGTACAGAGATTAGCCACTTAAAAATATATCCAAAGGGCTGGGAATTCGGCTCAGTTAACAGAGTGATTGCCTAGCATGCGGGAGGCCCTGAGTTCAATTCCCCACACTGCAGAAACTGGGCATGGTGGTGCACACCTGTAATCCCAGTATCTGGGAGGCAGGAGCAGGAAGATCAGCAGTTCAGGGGTATCCTCAACTACTTGGTGAGTTTGAGGTCAGCCTGGGCTACATGAAACAAATAAACCACAATATTGCAATCCAGAATTCTGCTCACCCCTCACTCATTAAGCTCCACACTCTGTCTTGGGCTGTACCACAATCTGTTGTCTGTCCCAGAGCCAGGAAGACCTTTTAAAATAGAGGCTGAAAAAATAAAACTGAGCCAGAGGCTGTATCAGATCCCGCTCAGAGCATCGCGGACTCCCTGCAGGGGTAAGCTTAGGTTCCTGGTGGTCCTCGGGCTGGTGAGCTGTCTTTCCTGACTATTCCTGGGCACCTTCTACTCTGCTCCGTCCAAACTGACCTTCTGGTGGAACCCCGGCCAAGCACGGCCGAGCGGGTACCCCTCTCTCTGCCTGGAGTAGTCTCACTCCTTTCTTTCCTTATTTCTCCAAAAGTCATCTCTCCAGCAGGCTCCGCTACCCCTGCCCAGTAGAAAGGAGAACTCTCCTCACCCCGGCACACCCCTCACCACCCTCTGGCACACTTCTGTCTTCCTAGCTCTCTCGCTGCCCACCGCACAAAAGGCTTTGAGAAGATGGTCATCTCACTCTTGCCAGGTTGTGGTGGCTTGAAAGAAAATGGCCCCCAATGGAGAGGCACCATTAGGAGGTGTGGCCCTGTTGGAGGAAGTGCGTCACTGTGAGGGCGGGCTTTGAGGTCTCTTTTGCTCAAGCTTCCCTCAGTGTAACTGTTCAGTCGATTTCCTGTTGCCTGCAAGATGTAGCACTCTCAGCTCCAGCACCATGTCTGCCTGCACGCTGTCATGCTCCCCTTCATGATGACAATGGACTGAACCTCTGAAACTGTGAGCCACCCTCAATGAAGTGTTTTCTTTGTAAGAGTTGCCGTGGTCATGGTGTCTCTTCACAGCAATAGTAAACCCTGACTAAGACACAGGTTCTGCCAGGGCAGTCACCTGGGTCTGTCATGGTCACAGATGTGCCACATGTCAGTAGATGTGGCTCAGTCAGTAGAATGCTTCCCTACGAAGTGCGGTCACACAGTCCCGAGTCCTATCCCAGCACCGTGTATACAGTTGTGGATGTGTGTGTCTGCAACCCCAGCTCGTGGCAGGTACAGGCAAGAGGATCAGGAGTTCAAGGTCATCGTCGGCTACATAAAGGATCTGAGGCCAGCTTGGGCTACACAAAATGAACACAGAGGCACTCAGTTGAGCTGGTGGACTGTAGCTCTCCCTGCTGAGTGCTGGGCAGGGAACCCTCCTGAGGGCCAGGACAGAGGACAGAACACCCAGCCCCACCCACCAGAGCTACACTTTGCTGACTGATGCGATCCAGCATCCGGTGTGGCAGTCAGGTCTTCTATCTATGCCCAAAATGGATACGGTAGTTCCCTTCAAATGCAAATGTGGTAAATCACTGCAGTATTAAAATCTTTGGTCCATCTTAACCATCCCGTGTGTCAGCAGGTGGTCTTTGCGTCCCTCAACATAATTGGTATAGTTAATAAAAACCTTCCCAGAGTCCCTGCCTCCTGGAGTCCCAGTCAGCCTGCCAAATGCCAAACACACCCTGTTCATGTTTCCCACCTGGATCCTTGTCTCAGCCTCTCACACTGGTGTGGCTGTTCCCACGCTAATACAATCTCTATACCTGCACCTGTCACGTGGATAATGATCCCATGTGTGCCCTTCTCCTGAGAGCCCACTGAGGGCATGGGCTAGGTAACAGGATGCAGGAGATGCCCAGAACCCACAGTTGTTATTATTATTTATTTTCTTGCACCCCTCGGAATTGAACCCAAGGCCTCGAACATGCTAGACAAGTGCTCTACCACCTAGCCACGTCTCCTCCCCACCTTCCCCAGAGCAAGTTCAGTGAATGGCTTCCTGTCGTAAAATACTTAGGGGAGAATCTACCCCAAGGGGTGAGAAGGTTTCAGAATGCCTTACTTAACAGATTCGGGGGTGTGGTGGGAGGTGGGGAGGTGAGAGGGGGCCAGGGCCCACCCTAGAAAGACTGGCTCAGTGGTTAAGAGCATTTGCTGTTCTTGTAGAGGACCTGGGTTTGAGTCCATCCAGTTGGATTCCTAGCTTCCACATGGCGGCTCTCAACCAATTCGTAACTCCAGTTCCAGGGGATCTGACACCCTCTCTGGCCTCTGAGGGCACCGGGCACACCCATGGTGCACACACATCCGTGCAGGCAAAACTCATACACATAAAATAAACAAATCTTAAAAACAGCAACAACAAATGCACACATTGAATCCTGCTCGCAGGGGGCCAGGCCAGGGTCCCCCAACATGAGTAGGTGCCCCCACTTCCTCCCACCCCCACCCCACCCACACCTACAACTCAGCATCATTTTATTCTCTCCTTTTGCTTTGACTAAACAGATGGTCCACTCCTAAAGGAATTTTTTTTTCATTTTCTTTGGTGCTGGAGATGGAAAGCAGAGCGTGTACATGCTAAGCACGTGCCCCACAACCCCCTGGTGGAAATTTTCTAATTCTAGAAATAAAGTGGCTTAAGCTGGATCAGCCCAGGTGGCTACACTCCTTGTCAGAGAGCCCGAGAGAGTCGGGCTGGGACACTCACCGACAGGGTGTACTCTGCAAGGAGTACTAAGCTTCTAGGACGTCTCACTCTGCAAGGAGTACTAAGCTTCTAGGACGTCAAGAGCTCCCCTGAGCCAGGCTCTTGGACCCCTTGTATCAACCTTCCCCTTGGCTTCTGCCCAGCCTCTAGCTGTTTTTTCCCTGGGCCCCATGGATGATTCACTGGAGGCTGGAGGTCTGCCTTTCGATACACACACCCCACATACATGTGGAGGTCAGAGGTCAACTTGGAGGAGTCAGCATATCCACCATGTGGATACCAGGAAGCAAACTCAGGTCACATCAATCCTACTTCAGTCTCCGAGTGCTGGACAGTAGGGGTGCGGGCCACCACGCCTGGTTTATTGCTGCTTGAGACAGGGTCTTATTATGCAGCCCAGGACGGCCTTGATTCTCCTGCCTCATCCTCCTAAGTGCTGAGCCAGTAGGCATGAAGCATTGCGTCCAGCTGAGCTAGGCATTTCTTTCTTTCTTTCTTTCTTTCTTTCTTTCTTTCTTTCTTTCTTTCTTTCTTTCTTTCTTTTTTTTAAGACAGGATTTCTCTGTGTAACAGCTCTGGCTGACCTGGAACTCTTTGTAGACCAGGCTGGCCTCGAACTCACAGAGCTATGCATTTCTTAAGCAGCAGCTGGTGACGCTGCCTGTCTGTGGCTGTGGGATGGCAGGGGTCTTACCTTCCTGTGCCTGCAGGGGGACCTGGGAAGCCGACCGAGGGCTGCCTTTGCTCTTCCTCCCAGCCTGGCTGCCCAGAGATGGGTGCGCCTGCAACTTCCGGTGGGCCTTGGGGCCTCCTGGAGCACCATTCCCCGTATGCCCAGCACTGCCCAGTTCTGAGGGGTGGTTGTGGCTGGAGCCATTTGGCAGTAGTGGGGTGCAGCCTACGGGGTTCCCCTGAGGCTGGCCTGGAGAGATGGAGACAGAGAGTGATCACCCTCCAGTGACCGGTGTGAATCCCGCCTATTTCATTCTTAGTTGCCTGTGTCCTTTACGTGGAGAAACTGAGGCCTAAGAAGCAGAAATGACTAACCCAGAGTGACTCCGTGGGACATTCGGAGACAGGGGCTCAGCTCTCAACTCCCACGGCAGTGCTCATCGCAGAGAAACCAAAACCAAAACCAAAGGTACAAAGCAGGGGTGCCTGGACCCCACCTTCTTACTCCACATGAAATCTGCTCTCTTGTTTTAGGCTCTGGGATCTGGGTTAGAATGCTGGGGTCGGGGAGACTCTGTTGGCTGGGGTTGCTTAGGATGGCAGTGAATCAGTTAACCGTCACCCCGGCCTCTGCCAACCCCCCAGCTGTTTTCGCCCTTGGTGCTGCTGGGTGACTTATTGGGAACATCTGTTTGGAAACACATGCTTGGCCCTGGACTCGAGGGCCCCTCACAGCAGCCCCTTTATTTTCTGCTTCTTGCCCTCAGCCCTGCGCAATCCCATCTTGCCCTGCTGCTGTGGGCAGAGAGTGACGAAGGGGCTTCTGTTCTGGGTCTAGGGGTGTGTGTGTGTGGGTAGAAGAAGAGCTGGTGCGGAGAGAGACCTCCAGGAAGGCCGGTTACCCTCCTAGCCCAAGCAACCCGTTTTAGGAAGCTGAGCATGGGGATGCCCCCAAGCCCTCAGATGCTTTCTAGAGCTCACTCAAAGGCTGCTCCACTGAGCCGCTTCGCACTAGGCTCAGGAGGTGAGGGTGTGTGTGTTATGCTGGTAGGGGTGTAAGAAGGGGTCACGAGAGGTCCCCCCTCCAGCTGCTGAATGCCTCCTGCAAACAAGGGGCATTTCCATTCCCTTAGCTGGGTCCTAAAGCCCTCACTTCTCCAGGCTGACTCGTGGATCTACATTCTACAGGAGGAGATGTCAGGGGGTGCTCAGGAGAGAGGAAGGTGGCCTCAGTGCCACTCTGGACTGTGGGGGCTGGACACACTGCGTGCCAGTCACTGTCCCTTAAACACTCACTGTGTGCCAGTCACTGTCCCTTAAACACTCACTGTGTGCCAGTCACTGTCCCCTTGAACACTCACTGCGTGCCGGTCACTGTCCCTTGAACACTCACTGCGTGCCAGTCACTGTCCCTTGAACATTCACTGCGTGCCACTCACTGTCCCTTGAACACTCACTGCGTGCCACTCACTGTCCCTTGAACGCTCACTGCGTGCCAGTCACTGTCCCCTTGAACACTCACTGCGTGCCAGTCACTGTCCCCTTGAACACTCACTGCGTGCCACTGTCCCCTTGAACACTCCCTGTGTGCCAGTCACTGTCCCTTGAACACTCCCTGTGTGCCGGTCACTGTCCCTTGAACACTCACTGTGTGCTGGTCACTGTCCCTTGAACACTCACTGCGTGCCAGTCACTGTCCCCTTGAACACTTACTGCGTGCCAGTCACTGTCCCTTAAACACTCACTGCATGCCAGTCACTGTCCCCTTGAACACTCGCTGCATGCTGGTCACTGTCCCCTTGAACACTCACTGCGTGCCGGTCACTGTCCCTTGAACATTCACTGCGTGCCAGTCACTGTCCCCTTGAACACTCACTGCGTGCCGGTCACTGTCTCTTGAACACTCACTGCATGCCAGTCACTGTCCCTTGAACACTCGCTGCGTGCCACTCACTGTCCCTTGAACACTCACTGCGTGCCGGCCAGTCACTGTCCCTTGAACACTCACTGCGTGCCAGTCACTGTCCCTTGAACACTCACTGTGTGCCGGTCACTGTCCCTTAAACATTCACTGTGTGCTGGTCACTGTCCCTTGAACACTCACTGTGTGCCAGTCACTGTCCCTTGAACACTCACTGTGTGCCAGTCACTGTCCCTTGAACACTCACTGCGTGCCGGTCACTGTCCCTTGAACACTCACTGCGTGCCGGCCAGTCACTGTCCCTTGAACACTCACTGCGTGCCAGTCACTGTCCCTTGAACACTCACTGCGTGCCGGTCACTGTCCCTTAAACATTCACTGTGTGCTGGTCACTGTCCCTTGAACACTCACTGTGTGCCAGTCACTGTCCCTTGAACACTCACTGTGTGCCAGTCACTGTCCCTTGAACACTCACTGCGTGCCGGTCACTGTCCCTTGAACACTCACTGCGTGCCGGCCAGTCACTGTCCCTTGAACACTCACTGCGTGCCAGTCACTGTCCCTTGAACACTCACTGCGTGCCGGCCAGTCACTGTCCCCAATACTTGCTAATTGTTTTCTCATGGAATCCTCTTTATAAGACTCCCCCTTCCCCAGTCTTTTGTAGCCAAAGCTGGACTCAAACTGGCTTTGTAGCTGGCGATGATGACCTTGAACAGGAGTTCAAGTCCCTCATCCTCCTGTCTCCACTTCCGACATGCTGGGATTACTGGTGTAGACCACCATGCCTGGACCACTACCTTTTTTCCTGATGAGGAAACCAAGTTCAGGAGGTGGAAAGTAAGTTTCCCAAGGCCACACAGCTGGTAAATCGCGGAAGTGGGATTGACTTGAGATACCTAGCTGGCTCAGGACAGGCAAAGGGTGGGGCAGAGGCAGGGGACTGAGGGACTGAGGAAAACTGCCATACTTTTTTTTTTTTTTCTTTTTTGGTTTTTGGTTTTTGGAGACAGGGTTTCTCTGTGTAGTTTTGGTGCCTGTCCTGGATCTCACTCTGTAGTCCAGGCTGGCCTTGAACTCACAGAGATCCACCTGGCTCTGCCTCCCAAGTGCTGGGATTAAAGGTGTGTGCCACCACTGCCCAGCTCATACTTCTTATAAGTAGTTAACACGTTTTGAGTAGGTATTAGGGGCAAGACAGTGTACTAAGATGCTTACGTGAGTAATGTCTCTGAACATCACAAGCAATCTATTATTGGCACATTTCTCAGATGAAAATCTTGAGGCCCAGCCGGGTCCTCACAGAAGATTCCACAGCTAGGAAGTACAGAGAGGAGTCTGGAGTCTGGGAGGACACCACCAGTGACAAGCTGGGAAACAGAGGTGCCATGCTGGGGTGGGGGCAAACAGGAGCAAAGCCGCAGGAGTGGCCAGGCCTGAATCCTCCTGGCTCCAGAGCAGACTGGCTGAGCCTCTGGCCAGCTTCACTGTCCTGCTGTCTAAACATGGGCACAGTGGCCAGAGGGAGGGAGTCTGTGGTGAGCCCAGGGCCCTGGGAGGTACTGCAGACACAAAGCTCGCCTGTGGCCTCAGTTGTGGGGTGGCCAAGGGTGGGCGTGGTGTTGAGTCACAGCGCAAACACTCAAGGCCACAGACACAGGGGTGTCTGTCCCACTCTCACCTGGGGCCCCTCCCTGTGGCCACGGCCGTGACCTCCTTTTCTCAAGTGTGTGTGTGTGTGTGTGTGTGTGTGTGTGTGTGTGCGCACACGC
>NC_081432.1:61602074-61703207 GCF_949786415.1 Peromyscus eremicus
GAAGAATAAAGGTGGAGTTGGAAAGGGCCAAGAGGGAACACCATGGGCATGCATAAAGGACCCTGCTGAGGGCATTGATGGAGAAGGGCTGATGTCCCCAGCGGGGGTCTTAGCAGGTGCCATCTGGCCACCCAGCTGTACATCTCTCTCACCCACCTGACCAGAGTGACATCATTCTTTAATTTACAGTGACCTCAAACATGCTAGTGTCCTGCACCCCTGGTGAAATCCAGCCAGGAGTCACTCCAACCCATGCTCATCCCTAACGTGGGATCTGCGAGTCTCTCTAGAAAGGACTGGGAAGAACATATTTAAATCCACACGCCCACAGGAAAGTTGGGGAGACTCCCTCCAGCAGCAGGGACCTTGTGGATTCCCTCTGTCTGATATCCACCAGGTTGGGGCGTGGTTCTCCACCAGGAAGGAAGAGGAGAACCTCTTCCAGGTGGGATGGGTTCACTTCAAACCTGGCCAGTTCCCATGCTCTGGGGCTCCGAGTCCGGCCCCCAGCATTGTCTTTGTGGACAGTGGGCCTGAGCTCCCTGCCCTTTGGGCTATGGCTGTCTCTGGAAAGAGAAGACCAGGACTTTAGGCCAGAGAGTGGCGGCTGAAACCTCACATTCACTCCCAGCATGACTAGACATTCGCGGCCTCTGTCACACATCTACAGTTAATGTACAAAGGTCTTGTGTTCCAGGCAGACTAGCCTGTCCAGGCCCCTGGGTCATCACAACAGCTTCTGGCCAAAGTACCTGTGCTTACATAGTTCCTCATGGCCACACGGCCGCCCATCCTCCCTGGTCTAGCTGCAACCTCGTCTCTTTGTCCAGAAAGCCTTCCCTGACACTTGTGATATCAGTCAGTCCTCCACACGGCCCCGTTACTGACAACTTGGCAATGAAGTGGTAGTTTCTCCTACAAACCGGACCCTTGTTCATCTCCTTCCCTTTTTTCGTGGTCAGTATTTACTCTGTATGTCTGGGGCTGAGTGTTGGAGTTCAGAACGCCCCAGGTTAGGGGAAGGAGAAAGAGGGACCACATCAAGGATTACGGATGGCATCTGGCTTTGAAGCCCAAGGAGACCAGAGAAGGTGGACTATTTTCATGTCCATTTAGCAAATCCACTAGTCAAGAGACCCAGGCCGCTAAGTGGAGGCCTGGCGAGGATCTCCAGTTTTATTTTAGGTCCAAAGGCTCCAATTCTCAGGAAATTGAATTTAGAGCCATGGATAGAAATGTGACACCCCAGTGCTAGGCAGAAATCTTGTGGGTTAGGGAGCCAGGCTCTTGGGGCTCTCAGGAATGGGTGGGGTAGAGGCCAGGGGGAGAGTCAAGAGTGTGAGGACTTGGAAACCTGCCCTAACCACAACTGCCCTGAGTTGTCTGTGCCCCGTCCACATCTTGGATGCCTGAAAGAGGAGGCATGTCACACCCTGGCTGTCCTGCCAGCAGCTTCCACTCTGGGGACAGTGCTGAGGCCTCCTGTCCTGTGGGCACACAGGGAGCATGGGGGGTTCTGGTCTCAGGATCAGGCATCTGTGGGGTTTGGGCTGCATCTCCTGCGGTTTGGGCTTCCTGGGTAGCAGGCAGAACAGTACAGAACGGGACAAGTGTTACAAAAGCCACATTGTCTGGCCCAGTTCAGGCTGGGGAGGGGGCTTGCTGAGACACTGGGGGCCTCAGATTACAGCCCAGGACTAAGGCTTCCCAGCAGCTCCCCCTGGACTCTGCAGCCTGTCTCGAGCACACTTTGATCCCCTCCTCTGCTATTGGGTGGAGAGCACGTCAGACAGGAGAGGGGTCTGGAAAGAGATATCAGAGGAGAGAGCAGAGAAAATGAAGGAAGAAAGAATGGAAAAGTGGGGGTGGGAGAGAGGCCAAGAGAGACAGAGAAAGTTCCCAGACACAAAGGCCTCCTAGGCGCCTGCTCCCACTGTCCTTCCAAGCTGAAGGAGCCTGGTCCTTGGAGGAGCATATTCCCCAGAATCCTAAGCCCTAAGTCAAGGGCTCTACCAGACCAGGGACTTAGGGCTGGCAAAGACCGAGTAGACACTGGTCTCCATTGGCCAGACGTCCCTCAGTGTTTGGAGATCCTCCACCTCTGCAGTTGTGAGGGGCCTGCCAGGTAGACAGGCAGCTGAGACCACTCCCCAAACAGACAGGCCAACAGAGGGGCCAGGTTGGGGGTGGGGCATGGGAGGTGGGGGTGGAGACTGAGGCCAGAGAAGGGGAAAGGACTTGTCTAGGACCATGAGGGGAGTTTGAGGTCCAGGCCTGGATCTTCATTACTGAGGCAGTTGGAGGAAAGGGAGAGGTTAGTTTGGGTGGGAGGAAGGCAGGGCTTCTGACTGAGCCAAAACAGGGGTTTCAGTCAGAAAATCTGGGCCTACACGTTTGCACCCCACCCCTCACCCCCAACTCTGACCGAATCTGGACTTCCATAGAGCCGTCCTTAAGAGAAAGCTCTAGCCTGTGAGGACAAGGGACTGGGAAGCTAGGTTGGGAGGTCTCCGCACACCCTTCCTTAGTCTGTAGGGTCGGGAGAATCAGGGTAGTTTAGCCTCTGAGGTGGGGGAAGGGGCGTTTTACTACGTTGTAGACAGTGTGTGTGTGTGTGTGTGTGTGTCTGTGTGTGTGTATGTGTGTGTGTGTGCGTGTGTGTGTGTGTGTGTGTGTGTGTGTCACACTGGGGAGAGATTGGGCGGAGGGAGCCGCAGCTAGCAAGGAGGGAAAGGGCCAGGTTTGTAGCCACTAGTTGCTGGAACAAAAGTTTTCAAAAAGCGCTCGAACTACACTCTGCTTAGTTTGGGGGAAGGGAAGAAGGGAGCCGCAGACACCGCCCCCCCCCCACTCCCGCCACACACCCCGCCTAAGGCCCTCATAAATATTTACACATTGGGCAGAAATGGTTGGGACACAAATCCCAATATTATGGGCAGACACCACGGAGTGTGTGTGTGTGTGTGTGTGTGTGTGTGTGTGTGTGTGTGTGTGTGGCTGGGGCTGGGGGGAGTTGGAGCCAACTCCGCTCAGCCATGGCTGCCCTGCTCCGGCCCGGCCTCCTCACCCTAGCCCTCTACTCCCTTCTACTCCCCTTAGACCGGGTCCCCAACACTCAGACTTCTCATCCCTACTCCCACCCAAGCTCCTGGGAGCGATCCGCCCGTGTCTCCGCTAGAGAACTAGCAACCCCACCCCCGAAAAACCCTCTTAGCCTTCCACCCCACTCCGGCCCATCTTCACTTTCCATTCCCGCTCCTACCTGGGTCCAGGGCAGCGCTGGGGTCTCCATGGGGCGCGTCGCAGAGAGGAAGGCACTGACCGCTCACCTGGGACATCGGCCCGGGACCTGGAGAAAACAGCGCTCAGCGGGCGGGGCGGGCCTCCCCCGAGTGTGCGTGGGGAACCGGGGACTGGCTGGGGTGCCCTAGCACAGACGCGTGCAAGCTGTGCTCCCAGGCAGGTCACCGCGTGGACCCCGCCATGCGACACCTGGGTGTCGCCCGCGCCCCCTCCCCGCTCACTCGCTCTTGGCTCCCATTCCAGCGCCAGCTCGCACCCACCGATCGCCCCTTCCTTCTTCCTTCTCTCGCTCCAGCCCCCTCGCTCCTCCCCTCTTCCCTGGCCCACCCTGTCCCCGCCCCCTCCTCGCTGTCTCTGCCTCCCTCCTGCCCCCCACGCATCCCCTCCCCCTTGCGGGGCTCGGCGCTGCCAGGGCAGGACACGTCTGTCCGCGGGGCGTCCGAGGCCCGAGCCCCCACAGGAAGCCAGCTCGTCTGGTTTCCTCCCCTCGCTCAGAGCCAGGGGCTCCAGTCTCCCCAGATCTCCGCCTCCTCAGGCCGGGAGAACCTCGCGGGCTGCACAAGGAGCCGCGTGTGTTCCTCTGGTCTTAAACTTTGCAAAAGTTTCCAGAATACCAAAAGAAAGAAGTCACAATCACCCCGGGACAATGGTCTGAATAGTAGTAGCCCTCAAATCGCGTTGTCCCAAAGACGAGAGCAACCTAGTTCCTCTGGTGCTCTTTGTTCACGTCCTCGATTTCCACTTGGAAACTGGGTGCCTGGAGTTTGGGGTCCAGCCCGCCAGAAACTGGACCTCCGGTTTCTGGTGTCTCACCAGTCGCCCCCCTACTCCGTTCCGTCCCATAGCAGCCAGAAGCATCCCCAGTGCCCTGCCATCCCCGCTCCAGGCCGGCACCCCAACTTTCAAACAGGAGGATGAGTGTAGAAAGAGGTAAGGAGAGGTCAGTTTGTTGACCCGGCTGGAATTGTAAACTCTGATGGTGGGGAGGAGCTGTCACCAATCAGGGTGTGTGTGTATGTGTGTGTGTGTGTGGGGGGGAGGTGTCCGGAGACCCCCAGAGTGACCCCAGAACCCGATTCCCAGAGCTTGTTGGCAGCCAGGTGGGGCTGGGCAGGCCCATGGAGGTGATCCTCAGTAGGAAACCCCTCTGGGACCCACACTGGACCTGAGCTGCCCCAAGCCCGGCGTCTGAGTCGGTACCACCAGGGCTAATTAGGGAGGCGGCGGCGCCAGGCCACCTCCTCCCAGCCCTCGTTACAGCCAGAGGGGAGCTGGGGCGCCAGGGATGGACCTTCCCCACCGTCGCCTCCCAGCCCTCGAAGTCACTACTTACAGCTCTTGTAGGTCTTCTGGGCGCCGTCGGGGCCAGGACCCGCGTGGCCCCCACGGCGCCCGCAGAGCCCTCACCACCCTGAGCCTCGTCCGTCCCGGCGATGGGCTGGAGCGACTGCTCTGGGAAGGAGGCGGGACGGGAGGGGGTCCCGCCCTGGATGCCGGGATGCTCGCCGCGGAGGGCTTGGTTCGGCTCCCCAGAGCCCTCCGAGATCGGGCTGCTGTCTGGAGGAGAGCTTGGGTGCACTCCTTCTTCCTGGTACCGGCTGAGTCACCGCGACGCGCCCGCGGCTTGGAGGGCTTGGCGGCTGCTGCATTCTTCCTGGCTTACCTGAGCCGGTAGGCTGGGCCTCACCTGCCTTCAAAAGCAGCTTCAGTCTCCTGCTGGCTTTAGCGTCCCACCTTTAAGTTTTTCTGTTTCAGATCAGGGCCCCTGGAACTAACGCAATCCTTAAGCCTCATGGTTTCCAAGTCGTCTGTGAGTTGTCAGAAGTCCGTGTTTACTTCTGTGTAGCTGCAGAGCACGCTGGTTACACAGGTGTGCCCCCTTTGAGGACTCAGCACGCAGGGTACTTTTCTTGCTGCTGAGGCAGCTTTCATGTAGTCCAGGTTGGCCACAAACTCCTGTGTAGCCAGTAATGACCCTGAACTTCATACCCTTCTGCTCCTACTTCCCAAGTGCCCTGATTACAGGTCACCACAGCCGGCTTATTCTAGGGATGGGTCTCCTGAATGCTGGGCAAGCGCTCCTCCAATCGAGCTATGTCCCCCACCGTGAACTTTCTGGTATGCTACCATATTTGAATAAAAAGCATTTCGGTGAGGGCGGATCTGGGTGAGACGGAGTCCACTTGTGTAGCCAGGTGGGCCTGAAACTCCCGATGCCAAGCTGCAGCGTCCTAAGTATTGGGATTAGAGGTGAGCACCACCACCCCTGTCTTCACAGAGCTATTATTATTGTATTGTTTCTGAGACAGGGTCTCACTATGTTGCCATGGCTAGACTGGAACTCACTGTGTAGACCAGGCTACCCCTCAAACACTTGCTTTGCCTCCAAGGGCTGGGATTAAAGGTGTGTGTCACCAGGGCCAGCTATTCAGCTATTCCTAGTCTTTTTTGGATTATCATATACAGTAATGATTCACCACACACATGTTTCATACTTCCGACTTGTTCCCTCCCGCACGGCCATCTCCTTTGCTTCCTTCGGCTGGCTCCCTCTGTTACATTTATTCCACCTCCCTCGCTCTTCCCTAGCTCCTTTCAGATTCTTTTCCCAGAGTTTCGTCATCTATGCACGCACAGTTACACATACACACACATGCAGGGGCACATACACACATATAATTATATATATACATATATGTGTAATTTTAAATCACCAATAAGAGAAAACGGGCAGTCTTTGTCTTTCTGAGTCTGCCTTATTTTGATTAACATAATTTCCAGTTTCACCCATTTTCCTGCAAATGTCACGGTTTCGCTGTTCTTCAGGGTTGCATAGAATTCCATTGCACTTGTGAGCCACTTTTTTTTTTAAATCCATTTATCTGTTGATGAGCATCTAGGCTGGTTCTGTTTCCTATTATAAGCAGTGCAGCAGTAAACTTGGATGCGCAAGTATCTCAGTGGTAAACTGATGGAGAGTCCTTCCGGTGTGCACCCAGGAATGGTAGAGCTGGGTTATATGCTGGTAAAAACTTGTCTTTAGTTTTCTGAGGAACATCCACATGGATTTCCATCTGACATGGGTCTGCATTCCCCCAGCAATGAATAAGGCTCCTTGCCTGAATTGGTGTTATTTTTGTTTCTTTGGTTTTTCCCTGACCATACCCATTCTGACTGAAGTGACATGGGAAGATGGGATGCCCTTTTTAAGTCTTCACCTGGGCCAGGTGTCCCACATAGTCTGGCCCTGGCCCTGTCTCTTCCTGAAGGAGCTGGCCAGGTTGCCTGGATAAGTTAGGGGGAGGTCAAAGATGTACAACAGGTGGCTGTGCACCCAGGTGGGTCTGCACCCAGGTGGGTCTGCACCCAGGTGGGTCTGCACCCAGGTGGCTGTGCACCCAGGTGGGTCTGCACCCAGGTAGCTCTTGCACCCAGGTAGCTCTTGCACTCTGGTGGCTCTTGCACTCTGGTGGCTCTTGCACTCTGGTGACTCTTGCACTCTGGTGGCTCTCGCACCCACGTAGCTCTTGCACTCTGGTGGCTCTCGCACCCAGGCACAGCCCTTGCTTTCTTGAGACCAGTTGTTAAGTTCAGAGGAAAACTCAGCCTCAGGAACTGGAGACCCCACCTGCCTTCACATGACCCCCAACAGCTAGGTGACTTCCTTTTCCTATGCAGGCCAGACTGGCCTTCAAGTCATGGAAATCCATCTGCCTCCAATGCCAGGGTTAAAGGCTTGTGGCACCATGCCTGGTTTCTCCTTTTATTTATTACTTGTTCTCTATTTACGTGCATGTATATAGGATGTACATGTGTGTATGGCTGGCATGCATGTATTAGTGTGCATGCACATGTATGTGGAGACCCAAGGTTGATGTGGGCCTTTCTCTTTCCCCTTCTTGTTGAGGAAAGCTCTCTTCTCCACCAAACCCAGCTCTCACAGACATGACTAGTCTTCCTCGCTTGTCCCAGGGGCCCCCTGACTATGCCTCCTGAGCTGAGTCCAAGGCAGGCCTCTGTTCCCCACCTGGCATTCACGTGGGATCTGGGGGTTCACACTTCAGTCCCCACACTCTAGGCGCTGAGACTATCTCCTCAACCTGTATTTCTTCCTGAATTTCCTCTTTTTTTTAAAAAAATTTTTCCTTTTTGTTATTTTTAATTATGTGTATGTGTCTGTGCACATGAGTGCACATTCTTGGGGAGGTGTGTATGCACATGAACGAATGTTCTTAGAGAGGCTGTAGACTGAATATCCCCTGGAGCTAGAATTTCAAGCAGTTGTTAGCTTCCTGATGTGGGTGCTGGGATCTGAACTCAGTTCCTCTGGAAGAGCCACCTTTCCAGTTCCTGGATTTCCTCTTTTATGGTGCAGTGAAAGCTCTTGACAACAAGGACTTTGCCTGCCCACTAGCATGCTCCCGAGAAGGGTGTCTGTCCAGAGAACACGATGCACACTTCAATTGTGTAGGTGGGGAAAGAGACACCAAGAGGGGAGGGGCTGGACACACGGTAACGTGGACTCCACTAGCTCCCTTCCAGAGCCCTCGAAGTAGTCAGGATAACACTAAGTCATTGCACAGTTCCATAGCCCCCAGCCTTCTGAAGTAGAGCAAGGCCCTTCCCAGTCTCCCCTCCAAGTCTTTCTTAGTGCACTCACAAGGCCTGGCCACTCCAGGGGTGCCCACCCCACTGTGTCCAGCAGTATGCCCCTGTCTTCCCCTCTTCCTGTCTTGAACAGAGGCCAGTCAGCTGGTCTGGATGCTGCAGCTGGACCACAGCTGTGGTGTCAGTGCCCTAGAAACTGAAGACAGGACACTGTCTCTAGGAGGCAGGACCCTCCCAGATGAGGGTCGTATAAAGTGCTCTTGTTTTGAGGTGAGGTCTCACCATACTGCCTAGACTGACCTCCAGCTTCTTGGCTCGGCGTCCCATTTAGCCAGGACTACAGGCATGAGCCACAACACCTGGCAGGGGGTGGAGAGGCTATTTGTGTGTTTGTGTGCTCTGTAGGAATTAACAATCACTCTCCAGCTCTAATGGAAATTACAGGCATAATGGCGTCTGCCTGGAATTCCAGCCTGCAGGATGCTGAGGCAGGAGAATGGTGAGATCCAGGCTAGCCTGGGCTACACAGGGCATCTATGTGTCAAAAAGCAAAACAAGCCGAGCATGGTAGTGTCTGGAATCTCCACACTGGGAGGTGGAAGAAGTAGAGGGATTAGGAGTTCAAGGCCAGCCTAAGCTATACAGCAGTTTCCAGGCTAGCCTGGGCTACATGAGACCCTGACTCAGAAGAACAATGAATATGGGTAGGTGAGGTGGCTGAGTGGGTCAGGGTGCTTGCTCTGTAAGCCTAACAATCTGAGTTCATCTGTGTAAAAGTGGAAGGAAAGAATCATTCCACAAAGTGGTCCTCCGACTCCACATGCCCACCGAGGTGCCTGTATCCTCCTCACTTCTGTGTGTATGCATATACACATAATAAATAAATAAATCCCACCAAAAGACAACCCCCCAAAAAAACTCAGTCCCCCCCAACCCTTCCTCGATGCTCGTCAAGTCCAGATGTGGAATCACATACCTGCAATAATTCCAACAATTGGGAGGCTGAGGCAGGAGGATCCCAAATTGGAAGCCAGCCTGGATATACAGTAGGACCTGGTCTTAAAAGAAGCCAGCACAAGACATGTGCCTCATTTGGTAAAGTGTTTATTCGGCAATCACAGGGCCCTGGATTGAGTATCCAGCACATAAGCTGTTTGTGGCAGTCCACACCTAAAATTCCAGCCCTAGTTCGTGTTTTTCCTTTCTTTTCTTTTCTTTTTTTTTTTTTTATCTTTTGTTTTTGTTTTGTTTTTTGAGACAGGGTTTCTCTGTGCAGCCTTGGCTGTCCTGGAACTTGCTTTGTAGACCAGGTTAGCCTCAAACTCACAGAGATCCACCTGCCTCTGCCTCCTGAGTGCTGGAGTTAAAGGCATGTGCTGCTGCTGACACCACCACCTGGCCTGTATTTTTAAAAATAATATATGATGTCAAATAACTTTTTAATGTTTTTTTATCATATATATCTTATTATTTATACATCTTCTTTGGTGAGATGTCTGAGTCTCATGTCCAGTAGTTCATTATTTTATGGATTAGTTTTGAGAGTTCTTTGTATGATTTAAAAAATTGTGTGTGTGTGGAGGGCACCCGTGTATGCACAGAAGCCAGTGCAGGACATCATGCACTGTTTTCTGGGGTCAGGTCTCTCTCTGAACATGTCCCAGTAGGCTGACAGCTAGCAGACCCCGGAGACCCTCCTTTCTCGGCCCCCACAGCACTGGGGGTGCAGTATGGCTGTGCCCAGCTGTATTGTGGGTGCTGAGGATTTGAACTCAGGTCCTCAAGTGTGTGCAGCAAGCCCTGTTCATCCGTTGAGTCAGTCTTTTCTCAGATATGACTTTTGCAAACATTTTCTTTCAGCCTTTTCTTCTTCTTGACATTTTTTATTTTAATTAAATCAAGTTTAGCACTTGTTTCTCTCCTGGGCCATGCCTTTTGTGGTGTAATACCTAAAGGGTCACTGCCACGGCTCTTCTGGGTTATTTGTTCCTTCATATACAAATTGTTACAGCATTCAACAGCCAACCAGGAAAATGCACAAGTCAGTGGGTTTTGTTACACTACATTATTGCTTTAAACTGCAGTTAAAACCAAAACAAATCAAATACAGAATTTTTTCATTTCAGCAATTTTGAAGTGTCCAACTGAATTGGAATAATTATACCCATGATATTGCGCAACAACATGTTTATAAAACTTTTCATCAACCCAAACATAAACTCTTTAAAAATTAAGCAATAACTCCATGTATTAGAGAGAGAAAGAGAGAGAGAGAGAGACAGACAGACAGAGAGAGAGACAGAGAGAGAGGGAGACAGAGAGAGAGAGACAGAGAGAGAGAGAGAGAGAGAGAGAGGGAGAGAGAGAGAGACAGACAGACAGACAGAGAGAGACAGAGAGAAAGGGAGAGAGAGAGAGAGAGAGAGAGAGAGAGAGAGAGAGAGAGAGAGAGATCCTAGCTCATCAATCTTAAGTTCCTTGGTTGGCGGACCCATCACTCCGATCCGCCTGCTCACCTTCACATTATTTATCCCTCTGGACAAACTGGAATACACAGCCGTCATCGTAAAAGAATGTAGTAGAAGCCGAGTGGTGGTAGTGCACACCTTTAACCCCAGCACTCAGGAGGCAGAGGCAGGAGAATCTCTGTGAGTTTGAGGCCAGCCTGGTCTACAGAGGGAGTTCCAGCACAGCCAGGGCTATGCAGAGAAACCCTGTCCGAAAAAACAAAACAAAGCTAAACAAAACCCACAAAACCAAGACTGTAGTATAAAGAGCACAAGCAAATAGAGCGGATTTCCATGAATTTCACAGTGGTAGAGATAACGGGGTATTTCCCCAGCTCATGGGAGAGCACAAACACATTTCCCCATTACCACAGATTACGTGGTCAAGTTTCCCACACTGGGGGGAAACCACAGCGGGCAGCACACCCAGAGTGCACTGGATGAGCCTTACCCTGGGGAAACCACCGTCATCAGCATGGGGCTGCCCTGCCAGGTAAACACCTGGACAGCTGGGCGCTGCCTGAAGGAAGGCTTATTCTTAGTCCAGCCTAACCTCCTGGCTGGAGCTCTTCTGGGTCCCACATCCCTTTGACAATCTGATGGAGCTGTAGGCTCCCTTTCCAAAAAAACTTCCTCTGCAAGTAAACAGCATTCCCAACACAGTTCTGGGAGATTCCTGAACTCCAGAAAGCCCCATGGCATGACATCAGGGGCTGAGGAGAGAGAATCTGGCCACCTCTGTGGCTCTGTCCCCTGTCAGCTGGTTTTTTGAGGGCCTCTGACATTAATGCTAAAAAGTAGAAATGAAAAAACACATGGAAAGTAGGTTGGGTTTGGCAGTGAGACGAAAGGACCCCCTAATAGCAGAAGAATAAGACAGGACTTCAGGTGCCGGTGTGTGTGTGTGTGTGTGTGTGTGTGTGTGTGTGTGTGTGTGTGTGTGTGATAGAATTGGGAAGGACGAGTGTAACCCTGTGTATCCGTGAACTCCTACTGGGGGTCACTTTGCTTTACCCTGAAGCAGACAAGCTGATGTGTGATGGCTCCTTCCACTAATGGGAAGATTACCAAGAGTTTGGGGTTCCTTTCTGCTTTGGACCTTGCTATAATAAGAAGCAATAGATTTCCACCTTTATCATGTGATGTTTTCTGTATCAATCAGGGTCCAATCAGGAAAACGGAAACTTCAAGGAGAAAGCTGTGTGAAGCAAGGAGCTGGTTTACAGGTGTCCCAGAGGACAACCGAGAGCTAAGAAGCTGCTGGAACACAGGACCCACGCTGGCTGGTAGGAAGCCAGACACAGGAACTGGCTGTCACCAAGGATGGCGCCTGCCCTGCTCCTGCTGACCACCTCCTTCAGTGGCCTGCCACTGTGCATCAGAAGTCACCTCCCCAAGCAGAGAAGGGGGCCCCTCCACCCTCGGGCCTTCCCATCCCTCACTAGCCCCTCCCATAGGGAGGGAGTATTGGGAATGCAGTCTGTTGGCTTTTAGCTCCTTGCAAAATCCAGAAGGGAAGAAATGAAGCTGAATGCTTGCTCCCAAAGCTACAAGCCTCCTCCTACACCCCCAACCCCATCTCTCTTTCTCTTCAGAAACTGTGTTTGAACTTGACTGTTTCCCAGTACCTCACTAGAAACGGACCCACGGTTGTGCAAAGCATGGCATTCCGAAAGACAAGTCTCATCCGCTCCACTTTCTCCCACAGCTACGCCCAGGGCTGAGTCAGTACCCACTAAAGATGCTCACTCTGACTCGGTCCTCTCTCCAACAGAGAGGGCCAGTGTTCTCTGCCTTTTATATGCAGAGATGCCAGAGTCCAGAGAACCTGGACTTACCCCAACGGCTGCAGCTGCCATGACTTGTAGGCCTGGCCTGCAGGAGGAAGGCTGACTCAGCACAGCCCGCTCCCTGCCACGCCTCCCCAGCCGGTGCCGTGGCTCCCAGCCACGATGCCGATGCCTCTTTCATGTTTCTGTGAGTTTTGGGATCCGAGGCCAAGGCTGACTCAGACATGACCTCTTGAAGGCCCGCAACTTCCTCCTGCACCGGGAAATAGAGCATCCTGTGCCTCTGCCAAGGGGATCACGATGGAGGTCAGGGAGTCTAGTGACCGAGGCCTGGGCCGGAGAAAGCCTGTTCCCCAGGGTGGGGTTCTCAGTCACAGAGTCACTGCTGTGCTCATGGTCACCACTTCTCCCAAACTCAGAACTCGGGCATGTGGTTAGGCACATATAATTGTCCTCTCAGGGAAAATGGGAGAGGGAATTAAAAAAACGGGGTGTATGTCACGGCTGTCAGGGGACCCCGGTCATGTCTCGCTTTAGTCACCAGACTCTGACTTTTGTTGGGGGCCTCTCGGCAGACCTGCAGGATGTCCTATTTCCTAGGACAACAGGAAGTTGCCAGTCCTGGGGAGGTCATCAGAGCACATTACTCACTCTTTGCAGCACTGACTGGGGGGGGGGGCGCAGGGAGGGTAATTCTCGGTTGGGAAGCTGTACTTGGAACTAGAGGATGCCCAGCAGCATGCAGGACCTCTGCTCAGTAACACCAGTAGCATTGACCCAGAAACCCTCTAGTCATGAAAAAAAAAAAAAAATACCTCGAGGCCAGTGAGATCACTTGGCAGGTAAAGGCACGTGTGGCCAAGACTGACAAACTGAGCTCAGTCCCCGAGGATAAGGAGAGAACTGACTGACCCTTTAATGCCTCCAGACACGGCCAAATGTCCCAGGCGAGCAGACAAAAGCTCTCTTGGCTGGGGAGTCCGGACTCCAGACACAGGACATGAATGTATCGAAGATGTTCAGTGTCCAGGAGAGAGTGGCAGAGACATCCAGCCCTCATTATGCAAGATCCTGCCACTGGGCTGGGGATAGGGCAAGAGAACTTCTGGGCTGAGGGAGGAGAGTGAAGAGTCCCTCAGGAGGCAGGGAAACGGACTTCATAGCCAGAACTCCCAGTCTTGGCCTCCATGAGAGAAGCTAGCTCGTCTCGCTTTAGCTTTGTTACCTAGAAAATGAGGATTCTGATTGCACCTGTCTCACAGGGCTTTATTAAGCTTTAAAGTATTTCTTCTTTATAATATGGTTTTCTTTTAGAAAATTGTTTTTTACTTTTAGAGATTTATTTCATTTTAAATTACGTGTTTATGTGTGTCTCTGTGTGGGTATGTACACGTGAGTGCAGTGCCCTCAGAGGCCAGAGAGGGCCCTGGATTCCCTAGAGCTGGAGTTACAGGAGGTTGTGAACTGCCTAAGGTGGGTGCTGGGAACCAAACTTGGCTCCTTTGCAAGAGCAGTATGTGTTCTTAATTCCTGAACCATCTCTCCAGCCGCATGGACAATTTCATGGAGAAACCGAGGCTAGACTTGGTGACCCATACTTGTCACACTAGCACACGAGGCAGGGCTGGGCGCATCACAAGTTTGAGACCAGCTTGGTCTACATAGTGAGTTCCAGGTCAGCTTGACTTACAGAGAAATACAGAGGGAGACCTTGTCTCAAAAACCAGAGCCTCCCACAGAAGGGTGAGGGTATAGCTGAGTTGGTAGAGGACCTTACCTAACATGTAGGAAACTCTGGGTTTGATCCCCAGAATCCCCTAAACCAGGGTGCGTGGTTTGTACATGTATTACCAGAACTGGGGTGGCAAAGGCAGGAGGCTCAGAAGTTCAGAGACATCCTTGGCTACACAGGGAGTTTGTGGGCAGGCTTGGTTCATCCTTGGCTACACAGGCTTGGTTTTATGGGCCTTGCCTAAGGGGAAAAAAGATACCAGGCTGGGGAAGGCCACTGAACCTGCTAACTTGAGTTTAGTCCTCAGGACCTGGTGGTGGCAGACTCCACACGTGTGCTCTGGCATGTGCACATACTCTGCCACAGTAAATAAATTAATAAGGAATGTTAATTTGAAAATGACAACAAAAACAAGAAAAGATTAGGAAGTTTAGCTCAGTGGTAGGGCACTTGCCTAGCAAGAGCAAGGTCCTGGGTTCCGTCCCCAGCACTGGGAGAATAAAAAGGAAAAGGGAAGAAGAAAAAGGAAAAGGAAAAGAGAGGGTACAGAGAGCTCACACACACATGTCACAGTCAATTCTCCACTAACGTTTGTTATAACGAATAAACCAAGGCTGACACGTCATTACTAACCAAAACCCCGGCTAATTCAGGTTCCTGAGTTTTGACCTAATAACTTTTCTCTGAGCCAGAATCCTGTGCAAGATATCTCATATTTAACTGCCAAGTCCCTCCCTCCCTCCCTTTCCTTCTCAATTATTTTTATTTTTTACATGAGTGTTTTTCCTGCATATGTGTGTGTGTGTGTGTGTGTGTGTGTGTGTGTGTGTGTGTGTGTACCATGTTCATGCCTGATATCCATGGAGGCCAGAAGAGGGCGTCAGATTCCCTGGAACTGGAGCTACAAACGGCTGTGAGCTGCTGTCCTAGTAAGGATTACTATTGTTGTTGTTCTTTTAAATAGTTGTTGTGATGAAAGATCATGACCAAAAACACCTTGGGGAAGAAAATGTTTATTTGGCTTACACTTCCACATCACTGTTCATCACTGAAGGAAGTCAGGGTAGGAACTCAAGCAGGGCAGGAACAGGGAGGCAGGAGCTGATGCAGAAGCCATGGAGGAGTGCTGTTCCTGGCTTGCTTGGCCTGCTTTCTTATAGAACCTAGGCCCACCTTTGGAGGGATGACCCCACCCACCATGGGCGCCCCCCCCCCATCACTCTCTAGTTAAGAAAATGCCTTACAGACTTCCTTCTGTAAGTATCCTTCTCAACAGAGGCGCCCTCCTCTCAGATAACTCTAGCTTGTGTCAAGTTGACACAAAACCAGTGAGCCCAGCTACCCTGTGGGTGCTGGGAATTGAACCCAGGTCCCTCTGGAAGAGTAGCCAGTGCTCTTAACTGCTGAGCTGTTGCTCACACCGCTGTGAAGTCTCTTTGGGGTCTCTTGGCTGTGACCACGGTCCTAGTTTCTCAGATTTGTCTTACTCTTGATGATCTGGGAAGATCTGAGAAGCGTTGCTGAACACCACTTTTCTGAGGTTTGCTCTGTGTTTTATTATATTTTATATTATATATATATATATATATATATATATGTTTATATTATACAGGGATCATGTGTTCCAGGATCACAGAGGTCGTGTCGCTCCCATCATGTCACAGTAAGAGGATGCCCTATGAGTGTAATTTGGGGCTGCTGAGATCAGCCTTGGTCATTCTCCACTGTACAGTGACCTCTTTCCCCTCTGGACCAAGTGTTGGAAAGGAAGCTGACGTTTTGCAGAGGCCACTTGAAAAATGGAGAGCGCCACAGAGCTGTGAAGCTGGACTGAGTTAAGAAATGTAAGGGCTAGGGATGGACCTCAGTGGTAGAGCCCTTGTCTAACACACAACAGGTCCTACGTTCAGTTCTTAGCCAACAGTGCCCCATATGCATGATGGGTCAGGTTTTATGGCACATATCTGTAATTCTAACAGTCAGGAGACAGAGATTGAAGCCAGAAAATGTAAGGCCAGTTTGGTCTACATTGTGTGTTCCAGACCACCTAGGACTACATAGTAAAACCATATCTCAAAAAAGTGGGGGGAGGCTGGAGAGATTGTTCAGCAGCTAAGAGCACTTGTCAGAAGACGCAGGTTCAGTCCCCCACACACCTGGCAGCTCACAACCATTGTCTTAGTTACTTTTCTGTGGATGTGGTGAAACACCATGACCAAGTGTCTTAGCTAAGGTTTCTATTGCTGTGATGGAACGCCATGACCAAAAGCAACTTGGGGAGGACAGGGTTTATTTCAATCACAGTTTCACATCATCATTCATCATCAAAAGCAGTGAGGACAGGAACTCAAACAGAACAGGAACCTGCAGACTGGCACTGAAGCAGAGGCCGTGGGGGTTGCTGCTCACTGACTTGCTCCCTGTGGCTTGCTCAGCCTGCTTTTTATAGAACCCAGGACCACCAGCCCAGGGCTGGGACCACCCACAATGGGCTGGGCCCTCCTACCTCAGTCACTAATTCAGAAACTGCCCCACAGGCTTGCCTGCAGCCCACTCTTACGGAGGCGTCTTCTTGGTTGAGGCTCCCTCATCCCTGATGACTCTAGCTTGTGTCCAGTTGACATAAGACAAGCCAGCACACAATGTAGAAGGAAGGAACCAGCTCCTTCTGGTTGTCCTCTGACCTCTACACGTGTGCTGTGGCTGGTGTGAATCCACACACAAATACATAGGAATTAAATGTTTAAAATATAAAAACAAACAACAAAAAGCATGTACAGGGCCTGTGAGGTGTCACACCACACCAGACAGAACAGTGGCCTCTAAAGGCATCCCAGGCATACGTGAACACACTCCCTTACACGGCAGAGAGGACTTTGTAGAAACGAGGACCTTGAAATAGGATGAGCTCCTTGGAGACCAGTGCACCACACAATCCTCAAAATGAATCGGCCTTTGGCTGAGACCAGAGAGCCCGGGGTCACTGAAGGCAGGGAAAGGCCAGCATGAGGACTCAGCCTTCCCTCCCGAAGGCACCCCAGAAGGACACAATCATGACAACACCTTCAGGTTAGCCCTGTCAGCCCTGGTTGGACCTCTGACCAACTATAATATAAAAAACTCACACGGCTCAGCGTGGCTGGCGTCACGGTAATTGCGGCAGCGACGGGAATGAGCACATGTGCTAACAAGTGCGGTTGGCTGTGGGAAGCAGTCGGTGAGCAAAAATTACTGCTCAGTGCCTTCACGCGAGCGGCCCTCTGGACCTGCAAGTGCAGTTCCTTAAACCACAATAATCGCCAAGACAACACCGTGCTGGGTGTGGTGCTGTTCGCCTGTAGTTCCAGCACACAGGGAGCTGAGGCAAGAGGATTACATGTTCCAGGCTGGGGTGGGATGACTCTGTAGGTAAAGGTGCTTGGTGCCAAGTCTGATGACCTGGGTTTAATTCCTGAGACCCACTGATCTCCACATGTGTGTGCCCCAAATAAATAAATGTAATTAAAATAATAACAATAATATAACAACAACAAACCCAAGTTCTAGGTCGGCCTGAACCACAGAGTAAGAACCTTGTGTCAGAAAGGCCCTCACTGGAGAGACAGAGGCGGACAGACCTTTGTTAGTTTGAGGACAACAATACGTAGTGAGTTTCGGGATGGCCAGGGCTACAGAGCCAAGTCCAGGTATGGAGTCTAGTGCCTCCATGAGTACACTGTGACATACAAGCCCCGTGGTAATGATAATCACACTTTTTTGTTTGTTTGTTTGTTTTTCGAGACACGGTTTCTCTGTGTAACAGCCTTGGCTGTCCTGGATCTCCCTCTGTAGACCAGGCTGGCCTCGAACTCACAGAGATCCGCCTGGCTCTGCCTCTTGAGTGCTGGGATTAAAGGCGTGTGCCACCACCACCCAGCAATAATATACTTTTTAAAGCTCAGCAAAAACCAGATGTGGTGGTGCATGTCTGCCTTCTCAGTTGAGTGAGATTGTGTCAAATCCCTTAAAAAGGGGCCGTCTAGACAGCTGAGTGGATAAGGGCTCCTGCTTCCAAGCCTGATGATCTGATTGGGTCCCTGGGACCCACATGAAGGAAGAAGAGAACTGACTTCCTAAAGCTGCACACACACACACACACACACACACACACACACACACACACACACACACGCACACACGCACACACACACACATACACACACAGACATCAGGGCAGGGAGAGACAGGGCAATACGCAGAAGGCATGGCAGGAGGCACAAGAAGCTAAGAGGTCGAATCTTTACCGCAAGGATGAGAGATAGAGAGACAGAGAGAGACAGAGACAGACAGACAGACAGATTCTGAACTCTCAAAGCCGAACCCCAGTAAAAGCACCACTTTCTCTTCCCACCTCCTCCCAGAGTGTCACTAACTGAGGACCAAGTTCAAATGCCTGCCCCTACAGGGAGCTTTCTTCCTCCTCCTCCTCCTCCTCCTCCTCCTCCTCCTCCTCCTCCTCCTCCTCCTCCTCGTCCTCCACTTCTTCTTCCAAGACAGGGTTTCTCTATGTAACAGCCCTGCCTGTTCTGGAACTGGCTTTGTAGACTAGGCTGGCCTCGAACTCACAGAGGTTCACCTGCCTCTGCCTCTCAAGTGCTGGGATTAAAGGTGTGCGTCACCACACCATGTTCAAAAGTTATTTTTATTTTGTCTACATGTAATGTATGTCTCATGAGCACTTGGTGCCTAGAGAGGCCAGAAGTGGGTTTGGATTTCCTGGAGTTGGAATAACACAAAGTGAGCCACCCTGGGGGTGCTGGGAATTGAACCCTGGTCCTTTAGAAGAGCACCAGTGCTCTTAACTGCTGAGCCATCTCTCCAGCCCTCCGGAAGTGTTCTTATTCAAGCCACCAGCTATGGAGCCCTGGCCGTCACACAGGGGTTGCAGAGGTTGAGCAAGACCCTGATAGATACTAATGTGACCTGGGGCAAGGTAGAACTGTGGCCTTCAGGAAGCATGCTGTGGTTATTTGACTGGGCAGGAGACACCAAACCATGAGAATCTGGGAGGCTTCGTGGACGCCGTGGGTTTAGGTTGGCCTTGAACAGGCAAGCTTCCCTGCAGAGACAATGTCACCAGCTGTCCATAAGCAGAGGAAGGGGGACAGGCCCACACTGTACCTCTGACTCTGCACTGTACCCTGCCCCTTTCTCTTCACATTCCAGAACATCCTGCAGAGCCCATGGCCTCGTATTAATGAGCAAGCACATTCCAATCACATTGCTCCACTCTCTACCTCTCCACCTCTCCACCTCCAAACAGCGGGCTCCTCAGACAGGGTGAGCACACTTCAGCTTCTAGAAGGCACCGGAAGCAGTGATGTGAGCTCACACCTGCCATCCCAGCTCTCAGGAGGTGGAGGCAGGAGGTCCCAGAGCTTATGGCCAGCCTTGACTACATAGTGAATTCAAGGTCAGTTTGGGCCACACGAGACTCTGGTTCAAAAAAACAATACTCACTGGGGGATGGAAAGATGGCTCGGTGGTTAGGAGTGTGAGTGTGTACTGCTCTTGCGGAGGACCCTCGTTTGGTTCCCAGCACCCATGTTGGACTGCTTACAACCATCTGCAATCCCAGCTCCAGGGGATCCTACACTCATTTCTGGACGCCATGGTACCTGCACACACACACACACACACACACACACACTTAAAATAAATCTTTAAGAAACTAAATTATATTAATTAGTTGATTGGTGGGTATGGCTGCACAACTCTCTGTTAAAACCCTCTGAATTGCACATTTTGCGGGGAGCGGAACTGTACATTTTAGATGGGTGAATTATGTGGTGTGTGAATTACATTTCAATAAACTGTTACCAAAAGATAGCCATATGTCTGATCCTAAACATCTCAAGAGTGCAGTGGTAGAACATTTGCCCAGCACGTGTGAGGCCCAGGCCCGCCCTCGGCAACAACAAATAAAAATAATAATAATAATAATAATAATAAATCAGGGCTATTAAAAGAAAAAGGAAAGATCAAGCCGAGGGCAGAAGGGCTTTGTTGGAATCAGACGCCCTCAGGGGGTGGCAGAGGGGGCGCTGCCGGTGGAGGGGGCTGTGAGGGGGAGAGAGGGGCAGACAGTGGCCGCACAGAGAACTCTTCCAGGGCAGTTGGCAGAGAAGGAAACAGAAGAGGGGGCTAGGAGCTCCTGGGCAGAGGAAAGAGGCGCGTTTGTTTGTGTTTAGACGCAGCAGACAGGAGTGTGTTCTCTGAGAGAAAAGTCTGCAGAGAAGGAGAATTGGAAACTTCCGGGGAAGAGGGAGAAGGGGGAGGCAGTGACACAGGAGGATCTTCTTACATCACCATCCTGACTTTAGATAAAGGAAGGCCCCTGAGGATCTCGGAAGTGATTTACGGCACAGGCTCCACAGCCAAGCTGAACATTCACTATCTACCAACGTCTCAGGAGGCCCGTCGGGGTCAACACCTGTAACCTCCACTTGGCAATAGCAGGACCGAGGCACAGACAGGTGGGTAACGGGTCCAGAGTGACACCAGTCAGTACCGCTCTTAGACTCGGCAGAGGGGTTCAGGGCCACCGTCTGCACACCGGAAGGGTCTGTATGTCGTAGCCACACCCAAAGAAATAGACTTGTTAGCCAGATGACAGTCCCTGACCGCAGTGACACATCAGAGACCAGGTTTACTCTTCTGGCTTCGAAACCAGGACTGCAGGTCGGGACGTAGCTCATCAGAGCTCTTGGCTGGCATTCACATAGCTCTGAGTTTGACCCTCAGCACCTGACAGACTAGATACCTGTCATCACAGATCTTGGGAGGTAGAGGACAGGGGGATGGGAAGCTCAAGGTCACCCCCAGCTAGTTCAAGGCCATCAAGGCTATAAGAGACGCCATCTTAATAACAGGTGTAGTGGTAGTCCAGGGGGATGGCTTAGTCGTCAGCAGAGTGCTTTCTGAGCAACCATGGAGACCTGAGTTCGAATCACCAGCATCCACTTAAAAACCAGACATGTTAGCCGGCATGGTGCCCGCCTTTAGTTCCAGCACTTGGAGGGCAGAGGCAATTGGGTCTCTATGAGTTTGAGGCCAGCCTGGTCTACTGAGCAAGTTCCAAGGCAGCCAATGCTACAAAGTAAAACCCTAGCTCCAAAAAAATAAACAAAAACAAAACAGAGCAAACAGATAAAAACAGACATGTATTAAGAAAAATGGGGCTGGAGAGATGGCTCAGCGGTTAAGAGTACCAGCTGCTTTTCCAAAGGTCCTGAGTTCAATTCCCAGCAGCCACATGGTGGCTCACAACCATCTATAATGAGATCTGGTGCCCTCTTCTGGCCTGCAGTCATGCATGCAGACAGAACACTATACATAAGAGATAAATAAATCTTAAAATAAAATAAAATAAAATAAAGAAAAATGAAATTCATGGATAAATGGATAAATGGATGACTCCCCCAAAAATGATCCTGGGTGAGGTAACCCAGACCCCAAAAGACAAATGTAGTGTGTTTTCTCTTATATGTGGATGCTAGCTTTAAAGTCTACACTATGTGTGCTATAATCCGAGTAACCACAGGGGTTAGGTATCTAGTAAGGGAATAGGGGGAGGAGAGGACCTCCCAAGGCAGGGGAAAGAGAGAATATTGTTATAGAGAGATGAAGAGAAAACTAGAAAAGGAGGACTAATGTGGTGGGGGATGGAAGAGAAGGATGAGGAGCGGGTACAGGGAGGGACAGCTAACATCAAAGGCCATTTGAAAAACAGTGTGCAAACCTACTAGTGTAGAAACATCCTAAAATATATACATATAAGAAAGGAATCTGCTGGGCGGTGGTGGCGCACGCCTTTAATCCCAATACTCGGGAGGCAGAGGCAGGCGTATCTCTGTGAGTTCGAGGCCAGCCTGGTCTACAGAGCGAGTTCCAGGACAGCCAGGGCTATGCAGAGAAACCCTGTCTCTAAAAACGAACAAAAAGGAAGAAGGAGGAGAAGAAAAAGAATCCAAATGGAGTTACCCAATAATAGGGAGAGAACACCCACATAATGCATCTATAACACCAAGCAAAATCTTCAGTGCCTGGAATGGGTCCCATGGAAACCCCTAAATGTCATAGGCTATAGCCAAAGACTGTAGTAACTCTCCAGAACCTGACTCCAAGGCCCAGCTGCTGAAGACAGCACTTACATATGGCGTCAAACGCGGAGAAGTTGAGCTGGCACCTAACTAGAGGCTTCACCCCTGTTGACTAGCATTCATGGTAAGGGAAAACTGAACACTATTATCCTGCTAGAGGAATACAGCAATAAAATAACTCATAACAACGTATTGCTGAACTCGTAGACCAGTGCCTCACTCAGCCCTCGGCAGAGAAGCTTGTTCTTGTAGTTATGTGGGAACTGACACAGCAGGGCAATGTTCAGAGAGTGAGAGACTTTGGAGCACTCAGTCCTAAGTGGGATGTCTTCATCAAAGGCCTCCCTCAAGGCTCAGGGATCTGTGCAGAGGAGGAGGTGGAAAATTGTAAGAGCCGGAGGTGACGGATGACTTCAGGTAAACAGTCTCCCAGGTCCAACAGGAATAGCACCTCTAGGACTCCCAGAGGCTGTGGCAGCACACACAAGGTTGGCACGGCTTCAAGCTAGACAGGGGCCCAGTGCTGAGGTGGGAAGAGGATTCAGGCTCCCATCCCGAAGCTGTTTACCCACTTTGAAAGGAAAAATTCATTTTTCTCTGGTGGAGTCTCACTGGATATATCAACCAAAACTCAGGGAAGGTGCCATGCCCAGGAGTAGTTGGCCAGCAAAAAAAACAAGCTTAATAGTATTTTTTTTAATACCTTTGTCTCATTTTTCTTTGAGCTTTTTTGTCTTATTTATTGTTTATTTTGATTTTTGTGTGTATGTGGTTTTTTGTTGTCTGTTTTTGTTTGTCTTAGAGAGAGAGAATGAGAGAGAGAGACAGAGAAAGAGAGATTGAGAAAGAATGAACATAAAGTTGGGTGAGGAGGGAGGTAAAGAGGATCTGGGAGAAACTAGGGGAGGGAAAAACATGTTCAAAATATATTGTATGAAAAAACACAAACCAGACATGAATAGGCCAGGCATGGTGGCGCACGCCTCTAATGCCAGGACCTAGGAGGCAGAGACAGGCGGATCTCTGTGAATTCCAGGCCAGCCTGGTCTACATAGCAACTTCCAGGCCAGTCAAACACACACACACACACACACACACACACACACACACACACACACACAGCGAGAGAGAGAGAGAGAGAGAGAGAGAGAGAGAGAGAGAGAGAGAGAGAGAGATCCTGTCTCAAAACAACAACAAACCCAGACACAGGGAGATGGACTTAGCTCAGGAGTGAAGAGCACCTCTCAGTTCCCAGCACCCACAGGGTGGCTCAAAACTGCCTGTAACTCCAGTTCCAGCAGGAACAGACATGGTGCACAGATTTATGTGTAGATAGAACTCCCCCATGCATAAGAAATAAAACAAGGGGCTGAAGAGATGGCTCAGGGGTTAAGAGCACTGACTGCTCTTCCAGGGGTCCTGAGTTCAGTTCCCAGCAACCACATGGTGGCTCACAACCATCTGTAATGAGATCTGGTGCCCTCGTTTGGCCTGCAGGGATACAAACAGACAGAACACTATATACATAATAAATAAATAATCTTAAAAAAAAAAAAAAAGAAATAAAACAAAAAGAACCCAGTGCCTGATCCTCAGTACCACGTGCAGCATGCGAAGGACAGACTAAAGTCTAGAGCTCACACAGAGCACATGCTAGACCAGTGCCCGGAGCTCACACAGAGCGCATGCTAGACCAGTGCCCGGAGCTCACACAGAGCGCATGCTGGACCAGTGCCCGGAGTTCACACAGAGCGCATGCTAGACCAGTGCCTGGCACTCACACAGAGTGCATGCTGAGACCTTATCCATATTAGATATTGCATGCAGTCCTCACGGTCCTCAGAAGGGAGTCACCTTGGTGAAATTAGCCTTAGACAGCTAGTCTGTATCTGTGCCAGGAAGTCCTAAAGGCAAACAGCCCAAGAGAACTCTAATTCCATCGGGAGAGGCTCAGAAATTGAAGCGTGAGTGTGAGGACCAGTGTTCGGATCCCCAGAACTCACATACACGACAGGTGGTTGTTGTAGGCCACCTGTAATTCCAACCTTGGAAGGTGGAGACTAGAGATCCCAGAGCAAACTGGCTAGCAAGACTTGCCAAATTGGCAAGCTTTGGGTTTGATGGAGACCTGCCTCAATGAATAAGGTGGAAAGAACAATGGAGGATGGGTACCCACATCAACAGATGGCTTACACACACGTGTGTACGCATGCACTCACATGGGCAGAATTCACCCATGAACTTTCATGTGACACTATTCCTGTGGAGACATGAACAAACTCACCCCAGGTAGGGGACAGACAACAGATTGAAGTGAGGACACCACTAAAGTTCACTTGGGAAGGACTGAGTTTATGGGGCAGCTTACAGGAACACGGGTAGGGCAGACGCATCACCAATGCCGGCTGTAGTACAGGTGACCTCCTGAGAGCGGGACACTTGGAAGGCACCCGGCAACCACGGGTAACTTAACGGTCTACAACCCAAATGTGCTTTCGGGAAATGAAACAAAGTGTCTTAAGTAGACCGTACACTGGGTTAGAGAAGGAGCCGAATTGATACTGTTAAAGAAAATTCAAGAAAAAACAACTAAAGGCACATAGGGGGACCAGAGCTGGAGAATAAACAGAACACCAGTGACATGAGGTTATAGAAATCAGTCTAACCCACGACTGGAGGCCCAGATTTAGTGAAGGGGAAAATTTATTTTATGTACGGGTTGGCGATATGGCTCAGCAGGTAAAGGAGTTTGCTGCCAAGTCTGACCAGCTGAGTCATCCAGGTGGAGGACAGAGAAGGATGTTGGGTACCTGCTCTATTGGGGCATCACTCCTTAGAAATAAGGCTTCTCACTGTACCAGGAGCTAGGCCACCAGCCAGCCCCAGTGACTCTTGTCTACCCCACAGTGCTCAGGTGACAAGAACTCACATAGCCATACCCAACTTTTTTTTTTTTTTTAAACTTCTTTATTGGCCGGGCGGTGGTGGTGTACACCTTTAATCCCAGCACTCGGGAGGCAGAGGCAGGCGGATCTTTGTGAGTTCGAGGCCAGCCTGGTCTACAGAGCGAGATCCAGGAAAGGCGCAAAGCTACACAGAGAAACCCTGTCTCGAAAAAGCAAAAAATAAAATAAAATAAAATAAAATAAAATAAAATAAAATAGTAAAATAAAATAAAATAAAATAAAATAAAATAAAACTTCTTTATTGACTCTTTGGGAGTTTCACATCATGCACCCCAATTCTGCTTACCTCCCAGGCCCCCCACATCTTCCCCTCATCCCTGTTGCGCCCCCCACAAAAGGAAGTTAGCAAGCAAACAAACAAAAGCAAAACAGCCCCCCCCAAACCAAACAAAAACAACAACAGAGAAAAATCTCTTTGCTTCTCCTTTCCCGCCTCTCCATCACCTCTCCATTGGTCCTGGTGGCACTGGAAACTTCGGTGTGTCACATAGTAGACCCTTTTGTCCCATCAGCCTTACTGGCAAATGTTCATTGCAATGAGTCACTGATCTGGTTTAAGGCCTCTGGTTTTTCGCACACCATCCTCCCTGGATGCTCACCAGAACTTCTCTGGGATATCCTGCAGTTGCCTGGAGTCTTGGAGATCTTGGGGGTATCTTCCTTCACTACCTCCAGCAGGCCCTAGATGGGGTGGATGTTAGGGTGGGCCAAGCTAAGGCTGTGAGCCTGGGTGTTAGCCAAGCTGGTCAGTCTGGGCCACTGGGGCCACCCACCCCAGGTGAGGGGGGTCAGCTCCCCTACATGCCTGCTCTCAGGGTCAGTTCACCCTTGCCTGTGGTGAGGGGTGGGGGCCATCTCTCCCGAGTTCAGGGGCCAGCTCTCTTGCTACAGTGTCCAGCGAGAGGCAAGGCCAGCTTTCCCAGGGCCAGTGAGGGTGGGGACAGCTCAGTACGGCCCTCGGATTTCATCTCCCACGGTTCCGAAGGTCTCCTGAGGTGACACAGGCCACAGACATCAACACAGACCCCAGCTGCAGTTGGACCACGGATCCAGACATGACCTTCAGCAGCAGCTTGGGCCCGGTCCTGGCTCTGGGTGGAAGGAATGGCCACTCAGGGAATGGTTCTGGCAGCCATGTGGTCACTGGACACCACCAAGGCCTCAGGTTGGGACCCCAATCCGTGGCCTCTACGTGACCTTTGGTGGCAATGCAGGACCCAAACTTCAGCACAGACCCTAGCTGTGGTAGGACCATGGACCTGGACAAGGACCTTGGCAGTAGCGGGGTCTGGATGTCACCACTGTCCCTGTGGCAGTATGGCCTGAGACACCAACATGGCCCTCGATCTCAGGTGTCTGTACAGCCTTTGATGGTAACAGGAGCCTTGGACATCAGTACAGACCCTGGCTGCAGTAGGGTCACAGACCCTGACAAGGCCCTAAGCTGCAGCTCTGGCCCAACGTCACCAAGGCATTGAGTAGCAGTGCAGGCCACTCAGCTCTGCATGCATCCTGGCCCTCGGACACCAACCTGGACTCAGGTGGCTGATCTGACCCTGGGCATCCTCATGGCACTAGGTGGCAACAGGAGCCACATAGGTCAATCCGGACCCTGGATGCTATAGGGCCATGGACCCAGACATGGCCTCTGGCAGCAGCCTGGGCCTGGATGACACCATGGCCCCAGGTGGCAGCACAGGCCACCCATAACTGTATGGCCCCTGATGTGGCATGGCCCCCAGACTCCAACCAAGCTGCAGGCTCCAGCCCAGATCCTGGGCCTCTGTGTGGACCCTAGTGGCAACCTGGGCCACAGACTTCAACACAGATCCCAGTTGCAGCTGGACCACAGACCCAGACATGACCCCAGACAGCAGTTCGGCCTGGTCAGCATCCTAGCTCCAAGTGGTAGCCCCGGCCACTCAGATCAGGATGGCTCTGGCATGGCCCCTGGACACCAACAAGGCCACAGGTTGTGGCCCAGACCCCAGGCTTCACGTGTCCTTTGGTGGCATCATGGGACATGAGCATCAACTTAGACCTTGGCTGTGGAAGGACCACGGACCCAGACATGGTCCTTGGCAGCAGCCTAGGCCCGGTTGTCACCATGGCCCCAGGTGGAGGCAAAGGTCACCCAGATCAGTGTGGCCCCTGGACCCAAACACGGCCCCAGGAGGCGGCCCAGCCCACTGGAATCAGCATGGCACTTGATGGCAACAGGAGCCGTGGACATCAACACAGACCCTGGCTACTACAGAACCAGGGACCCAGACACAGTCCTTGACAGCAGCCTGGCCTGGACATCACTGTGGGCCTGGGTGGCAAGCAAACCTCTTGCCTCAGTCTACTCACCATGGACCCAGGTGGCATGCAGGCCTCTAACATCCGCCTGCTCCTCACTGTCTTCATTTCTTCCGCTCTGCGTCTTTCCACAGCGCATGAACCATTCCGCTTCTCTGTCTCTCCCATTTCTCCACCACATATTTCCTTATCATAACAGGGTCCCCACACCCGGCTCTGGCCGGGCCCATGGCTGTCTTCCCGCCAGCCAGCACCTTGAGGACCCGCCATGTCCAACTTTTTATGTGAGTTCTGGGATTCAAATGTAGGTTCTCAGGCATGTGCAGGAAATGCTCTTACCCACTGAGGAATCTTTTCTGCCCTTAACATTTTATTTACTAACTCATTCATTAATCTACTCACTTACCACTTTTTCATGCTAGGGATTAAATCCAGGGCCTTAGACATGTTACACAGATGCTCTATGGATGACTTCCCTCTCTCTCCCTCCCTTCCCCCCTCCCTCCCCACCCCTCTCATGTGTTACTGGGAACTGAACTCAGGGCCTTACTATGCTAGGCAAATTCTCTACCACTGAACTACATCCCCAGGCCACTTTCATTTTCAGACAGGGGTCACTGAGTTGCCCAGGCGTCCTTAAACTCATTCTGTAGCTCAGGCTGGCCTCAAACCTGTGATCCTCCTGCCTCAGCCTCCCTACTAACTAAATTCCCGGATTACGGGTGTGAGCCATCATACCTAGATTACATTTTATTTTAGTATTTCATTTCATTGTTACCAATATAATTATTGCATGAAAATCTTGATTATAAAACTCTAACTGGGGCTAGAGAGATGGCTCAGTGGTTAAGAACATGTACTGCTCTTGCAGAGGACCCAGGCTCAGTTCCTACCACACTGGATAGCTAACAACCGCCAACACCCTCTTCTGGCCTCTGGGAACCTTGCACTCATGTGCACATAAACACATGTACACAAATAAAAATGAAAATAAAATTTTTTGAAAAAGAAAACTGTGACTGGTGATTTTACTAAAATTTGAGCATAAAGAAGAGGTTTTTAGAATACACATTCAACAGTGCATGAATTATTGGTTTTTAGTTCATTGTTAAACCAAACATTGCTGCCAGCCCTTATAACAATCTCCCAGATATGTAATATTACCTAAGTTTAGTGATTCGTATATTTTGTATATTTTGCTCTTTCATCATTTAAAAAGCAGATGTATGTGTGGTGGTGCATGCCTTTAATACCAGAGGCAGGCAGATCTCTGTAAAATCAAGGGCAGCCTGGTCTACTGAGAAAGTTCCAGGACAGCCAGAACTACATAGAGAAACCCTGTCTTGAAAACCCAAAACCTAAACAACAAAAAGACTATATATATGTATACATACATACATACATACATATATATACACATACACACATATGCATACTTTCAAAATAAAATTTTCATTTGACCATGGAAAAGCCACGTATAGTTGTCTTTCACATTTAAAAACCACTTAACTTTTGATTTAAGTAAGAGAAAGACCAGTGTCAAGCATCCTGACTCTTCAGCATAAAGAAGCTGTGTCGGGAGGAAGATGTGGTGATGCTCACCTTTTTTTTTTTTTTAAAAGATTTATTTATTTATCATATATACAGTGTTCTACCTGCATGTATCCCTGCAGGCCAGAAAATGGCGCCAGATCTCTTTACAGATGGTTGTGAGCCACCATGTGGTTGCTGGGAATTGAACTCAGGACCTCTGAAAGAACAGCCAGTGCTCTTAACCTCTGAGCCATCTCTCCAGCCCCGGTGATGCTCACCTTTAATCCCAGCACTTGAGAGGCAGAGGACAGAGATCCGAAGTTCAAGGTCATCCTCAGCTCCGGGGTTTTGTGTTAGCTACAGGAGACCATACACAAAACAAACAAACAAACAAACAAACAAACAAACAGTAAATAGGCATCATGCTGTGCACCTTTGATTCCAGCACTTTGAAGGCAAAGGCAGGAAGATCTCTGTGAGTTCAAGGCCAGCCTGATTTAAGCAGAGAATTCTAGGCTAGCCAGGGCTATATAGTGAGACCTTGTCTCAAAAATAAAAACAAAACAAAACAAAAAACAACTTTTTTGTTTCTGTCTTTTTGTGTTAATAATTGTTAATATTCTGGTCCACCCCTTGAAATCCTGCCTCTTAGTGCTGCCCTGCGTGTACAAGGAAAACTCCATCCGTTCCTCTCTCTCTTCTGCTTTCCCTCCCACGAGGTGCACACCCCTTGCCCTTCTCTTTCTCTCTCTTTCCCTCTTTCTCTCTCCCCTCTCTCCTCTTCCCCACCAAACAAAACTCTCCACTGAGCGCTGTCTGCATGGCATCTCTGTCTCTCATCTGCCATGGGGCACCTTGGCTCTACCCGCCAGGACCTCCCTCATACAATATAACAATAGTGACTTACAGACCAGCCTGGACTAAGATATAAGACTGTCTACACACACACACACACACACACACACACACACACACACACACACACACACACACACACAGAGAGAGAGAGAGAGAGAGAGAGAGAGAGAGAGAGAGAGAGAGAGAGAAACAGACAGAGAGACAGAGACAGAAATTAATAATGTTTTTCTCAAGTCAGGTGTGATGGCTTACACTCTGGGCTACATAGCAAGCTCTAGACCAGCCAGGGCTTATGGTAAGACCCTGTTTTCAAAAAAACAAAAATAAAATTGAATAAATATTTTTCTCATCTTCTAGAAGAAGATTGAAGGCTGACGGTCACATTCACCTACAACTTACTGATAGACAGGCCTGAATTGTCTGACAGGTGCCTGCTCCACCCGGCTGGGAGCAGAGCCGAGGATGGGGCTGGCCTTGACTTCTCCAGTTTCTAAATGACCAGCAGGAACAACAGCTTGGTGCTTGCAGAGTTCTTCAAGGCAGACGCAGCCAGCCTGCTGGTGTCCAGCACCCGTCCTCAGAGGATGCACTTCTCATACTAGCTGAGACTGTATTTCACAGAATGGATTGTGATAACTTTTATGATGATGGAGTTTTCTGAGGACTCCTTTGCCCGTGTGCTCTGGGGTATAACTGTGACAGTTGGCAGTCTTAGGACCCAGCTACTTCTCTCTGCACTGTCTGGGAAGAGAGGATGGGGGAGGGGTTAGGAAGAATAGAATGTGGAGAAGTTTCTGGAAGAGGCCTATAAAGATGCTGCAGAGGATCTTTGTGAGTTCGAGGCCAGCCTGGTCTACAGAGCGAGATCCAGGAAAGGCGCAAAGCTACGCAGAGAAACCCTGTCTCGAAAAAAAAAATAAAATAAAATAAAAAAATAAATAGATAGATAGATAGATAGATAGATAAAGCTGCTGCAGAACCTCTATAGAGAACAGAATGAAATGCTGTAGAGGAACTATTCAACGGGCTGGGGAGTGAAGACAGATTGATGATGGTAGACGTGCTAGGGGCCTTGATGGTTTTCCTCTGGGGACAACAGACTCATTGAAAGGAATGTCAGCAGGAGAAGCTTGCAGCCGGGATGTGGGTTGGTGGTTCTGAGTTGTCTTCTGCAATGGCTTCTTTACTCAGCTCCTTGTCAGCCTGGGAATAGAAACCAGTGCCACTTGGCAGTCCTAAAAATAAATGCAGCCCAGACAAAGACAGAGGCCTGGATGGTGAGAGCCAGAGACTGGGTAGGACTGCAGAAACCTTGACTGACCACACAAAGCCAAGATGCCTATGCATCCAAAAAATTTTGATCTGATGGAATCAAAAGGATTCAAGGCTTAGGTGTGTAGCTCAATTGGTAGAGTACTTACCTAGCATTCCTGAGGCCTTGGGTTCAATACCAGTACTACATAAAACCAAACGGAGTGGTTCACTCCTTTTACCCCAGCATTGGGTGGTACATGATAAAGGATCAGAACTTTGAGTGTGTGCCAGCCTGGGATGCAGACCATCCTGTAAAAAAAAAAAAAAAAAAAAAATCAAATGTGAGTTACTTTTCATTGTGTCCAAGGTCCCCCAAATAATCCCTAATGTCTTCGTGGCATGTTCCCATGGCCTGATCTCCTACCAGAGACACTAAACCCTTAAATCAAGAGAGGCTTCCGCGCTCTGCCGTTCGCCAACTCTAACCTCAAGTTTACCCCTGACAGTCTCTCATCCGAGTCCCATGTCCCTTTTAGATGTCAGTTAAGGTCTCACTCTGAAAGACAGAGATGATTAAATTCCACAAGCGACACTGGGCCATCACCAGCCCAGGCTTGGGTCGTTTATCCTGCTACAGCCCAGGCCAGCTTGATCACTTCATCCTCCTGAGGGTAGGATTATAGGGATGTGCCACATCCCCCACACCTCAGCCTAGTCTTTAAAAGGAGTCTAGCTACTTCTGCTTCAGTCTAGATTCCCTGGACTCTGGTATACGTTGCTGGGAGAAAAAAAAAATCCAGCCAGCCTCCATGTACTGCAACCACCCTAGCAGAATGTAGCCAGCTAAGGACCAGGATTGCCAGCTTAACTCCTCAGTCACAAGCGTAACACTTAAGTAGTGCTTGTGTTAAGCTTTGGGGTAGTTTTTCTTGTTTAGACACCGTCTCAACATGTAGTAGTCTTGGCTGGCCTGGAACTTGCTGTGTAGATCAGGCTTGAACTCTCGGCCTCTGGAGTGCTAGGATTAAAGCATGTGCCGTGTTCAGCCTTGGGGTGGGTTTTATATGGACAGACATGCGGAGGTCTGGTGAGAGCCTTCTCTAGGTCATTCCATCCTAATGGGATCCCTGAGGGTGGTACCTTTAGTTCTGTTCTCAGGTGAAAAAACGGAAGTTCAAAGGGTGGCATCCTCCTGCCCTCCCACAGCTGAGAAGTAGTGTATCCTGACTGCACATCTAAGTCTGACTTCAAGGAAGTTGGGCTGGCTAGAAGGTATCGAGGGTGGGAGGACTGTGTCTCCAAACGTTAGAAAAGGGGAGCCACGCTATCCATGCCTCTTACCTACATAGGACCATCCTGGGCTACAGCAGGAGCCGGGTGAGGGATGGACAAGGGTCGGCTGGAGTGCTGACCAGGAGTTGCATCTAGGTGAACAAAGGCTCTTTGTGGCCAGGGGCTCCTTTGTGGCACAGCACCCTGGCCCTTCTTCCTCCTCACTTTGTGTGAAATATCTCCTGGTGTCACAGGGTTCTGGTTGAGTGCTATTTCCCCAAAGGTCTCCTGGTTCAGTCAGCTCACCAGCCTGCCGCCCGTGTGACCAGCCTCTTGCTGTGTGTATCTACAAAGTGACTGTCACAGGGTCACCTGCACTGAGCATTCCCTTAGTACACTGAGTCCCTGAGCTGGAGATCACACGAGGCTCTCTTTCCAAATCACGTCGGCTATGTCCTTTTCCATCAACTCTCTGGCCCCTCCTTCTCCCTGTCAGCGTGTGCCATCCTAATGGCACCAAGCCAAACCTGAAACCTTCATCCCCCTCCAGTAATGACATTATACACCTCTGAGCGTGTGAGTTCGGAGATCCTGCTGGGTACCGCTGGGTTAAGCTCCGCAGGATTGCATGGATGTCCCGACAGGTAGCCAGCTTTCCTTTGGGAACCAGGGAGGAGAATGGAGCTTTTCAGTGCAATTGCTGGGGAAGAGAGGTGTGTGTGTGTGTGTGTGGGGGGGGGGGGGGTCCTGAATGGGAAAGTCAGCTGGCCTCAGATTTTGTCACAGCTGAGGTAATAGCAAAGTGAAAGAACATTCTGGAAGCTACTGAAAGGACATTGGGGTCTGTTGTGTAGCTTCTTGATCCTCTGATTATGTCCTGGAGTGTGTCTTTGGAATTAAAAATTCCATTTATTATTTATTTGTTTGTGTGTGTGTGTGTGTGTGTGTGTGTGTGTGAGAGAGAGAGAGAGAGAGAGAGAGAGAGAGAGAGAGAGAGAGAGAGTCAGAGGACAATCTGAAGGAGTCAGTTCTCTCTTTCCACCATGTGGTTCTCACAGATCATCTTGGTGGAAAGAACCTTTATCCATGGAACCACCTCAATGGCCATGTCCTAGGACTCTTTCTCGTGTATGGCCTCAGAACAAGAAGGTCCCTGCTGCCACCTCCTCTTCAGTGAATTTCCATTCTCTCAGCTTGGGCAACACTACACAGTTCTGGTAGGAACCACATAAGCCTCTTCCCATATTGCTGTGGGATGGTCTGTATGTCAAATGTGTTGCTGATTGGTCAATAAATAAATCACTGATTGGCCAGTGACCAGGCAGGAAGTATAGGCGGGACTAACAGAGAGGAGAATTGAGAGAACAGGAAGCTGGGTGGGGGAGACACTGCCAGCCGCCACCATGACAAGCCGCATGTGAAGATGCCGGTAAGCCACAAGCCATGTGGCAAGGTATAGATTAATAGAAATGGATTAATTTAAGCTGTAAGAACAGTTAACAAGAAGCCTGCCACGGCCATACAGTTTGTAACCAATATAAGTCTCTGTGTTTACTTGGTTGGGTCTGAGTGGCTGTGGGACTGGCGGGTGAGAGAGATTTGCTCTGACCGTCGGCTAGGCAGGAAAACTCTAGCTACACCATATGACCTTCTGAATGGCAGCTTCTTCTCCTTCTTCTCCTTCTCCTCCTCTTCCTCCTCCTCCTCCTCTTCCTCTTCTTCTTGTTCTTCTTCTTGTTTTTCTTCTTCTTCTTCTCCTCCTCCTCCTCCTCTTCTTCTTGTTCTTCTTGTTTTTCTTCTTGTTGTTCTTGTTCTTCTCATTCTTCTTGTTCTTGTTCTTCTTGTTTTTGTTCTTCTTCTCTTCCTTCTCCTCCTCCTCCTCCTTCCCCTTCCTCTTCATCTCCCTCCTCTTCCCCTCACCTCCCCACCCCTCTCTCCCCTCCAGTGCTGAGGATGGAACCCAGGATAGACAGCATGCTAGGAGACCACTCTATCACTTAATTCCAGCCCAGCCATGTCTTTCCTCTTCCTACTCCCTTGTTCTCTTTGGAAGGCTCCTCCGTCCTCAGCTCAGGAGAGATGGCTCAGTGGATTAAGTGCTTGGTGTGCAAGCATGGAGATCTGAGTTCAAATCCCCAGAATCTACACAAAACTCCTACGGAGAGGAAGGAGGCAGAAACAGGAGAATCTTGGAAGATGCAGGTCAGCTAGCCTGGTGTACACAACAGAAAACGTACAAAACAAGAGGCTCTGTCTTGAACAAGGGGGGGATGAGGATGAACAGCAGATTGTGTTCTAACCCCCACACATGCCGTGTGTGTGTGCCAGTGCCACATGCACATATACAAATGTGTGTGTGTGTGGCAGGAGGTAAGTGAAAAACAAAGCCCTTCCCGGGACAGCTGCTCCCTCTGCTAACTGTCTCCTCTGCACAGCTTTGCAGGCAGTGTGTCTGCATGCCGCAGAGCTCTAGGCTGAGCATGGAGTGTGACACGAGAGCCCTGGAGTCGCCACTCATCTCTACATAGGCCGGTTTCTAACATCCAGTGACAGGGCAAAGCAAAAGTTGTCTGCCCTCTGGAACTTCAGTGACTCACCCCGTAATCATGTAATTGATGGCCTGCAGTCTGACAGGTCCTGGGCCGGGTGCTGGGGCGACATGGTGAATGGCGTCTGGCCCATGTCAGTGGTCTTGACCCTCTGGAGCCAACAGGGAGGCACTGAGTGCTCTCCCACAGCCGGAGCAAGAAAAGCTTTTTATCCTAAGCTCGGTAGAAAAGCGGGACCCCTCCTCCTGGGCTCTCGCTCCTGTCCATCCCCAGTTCTTTGAGTGGACTTTCTGACCTTAGGACCCATCTGTAAAGAGGAGATGGGTGGTGCTGAGGAGGTGACTCGGTTGGTGAAGTACTTGCCAACACACACCGTGAGGACCTGACTATGGATGTCCAACACCCTTGTAAAAAGCCAGGCACTGTGCCCCTGTGATCCCGGTGCTGGGAAGGCACAGGCTGGAGGGTCCTCGGGGCTTCCGGCCAGTCAGTCCAGCTGAATTGGTAAATTCAAGGTTCAGTGAGAGACCATGTCTTAAAAAATAAGATGGTGAGGTAGCTAAATGGGTAGAGACGCTTGCTTCCAAGCCTGACAACCTAAGTTCAATCCCCCGACTCACATAATTTTTTGTTGTTGCTGGGTTTTTTGAGACAGGGTTTCTCTGTGTAGCCTTAGCTGTCCGGGAACTCTGTAGACTAGGCTAGCTTCAAACTCGGAGATCCACCTGCCTCTGCTTCCTGAGTGCTGGGATTAAAGGTGTGTGCCACCACCGCCCAGCCCTGTCTCTTTCTCAGGTTGACCTGGGCTCTCCTCATCTTGTGTGTACAGATCCTCTACTCCGTGCTGTGAGGAGTGGTGAACAGGAGTATGTTTGGGGAATTTGCATGTCTCCACATGTTTTCCTGTCTGCTTAATTAATAGGCAGGCAGGGCACGCTTTTAGGTTAGGGATAATTTTCCCTTAGAATGTCAAAGGCAATGCTCTTTTCTGATGGTGCGGTTGAACAATCAAGCATTGCTTTGAGTCTCTGCCTTTTGATGTGCCTCTGCTTTCTCTCTGCGAGTCTGTGAGATCTGTTCTTTCTGTGGGGGTTCTGAAACTCTGTGGTGGTGCCCTGGGGAATAAGATTTTCCTGGCTCTTTGGCCTGCTCAGCTTGGAAGTTCGAGTTGAAAAACTCTTGAATTGCTTCTTTTTCCTTCCCCTCTCCAACTAACCCCCATGTGTCCTTTTTGAGAGGTCTTCAACATTGCCCAGGCTAGCCTTGGACTCCTGGGCTGAAGTATGCCTCCTGCCTTAGCCTCCTGGGCTAGCATTGGGTTCCTGGGCTGAGGTATGTTTCCTGCCTTAGCCTCCTGGGCTAGCCTTGGGCTCCTGGGCTGAGGTATGTCTCCTGCCTCAGCCTCCTGGGCTAGCCTTGAACTCCTGGGCTGAGGCATGTCTCTTGCCTTAGCCTCCTGGGCTAGCCTTGGGCTCCTGGGCTGAGGTATGTCTCTTACCTTAGCCTCCTGGGCTAGCCTTGGACTCCTGGGCTGAGGTTATGTCCTGCCTCCTTAGTATCTGGTACTACAGGTACCACAGTGTCTTTTCTGTTTTCCTTTATGGTTTGTGTGTGCGTGTGTATATGGGGGGCACTTTTAATATGGTCTTTATTTTATTCTTAATTGCAATACTTCAATAAAGAGTAACTGTTAGCTTATCTTTGGTTTAAAAATACTTCCTTATCTTTAAAGATTGTTTATTTTTATTCTGTATGTATGAGGGTTTATATCTATGTGCACTACATGTGTGCAATACTCCTGGAAGCCAGAAGAGGGAGTTGAGTCCCACACAGAACTGGAGTCACAGATGGCTGCAAGCTGAGATGTGGGTACTGTGGGCTTAACTTAGGTTTGCTAGAAGAGTGCTATGTGCTCTCAACTGCTGGATCATCTCTCTAGCCTAGTTCTATGGGGGATCTGATACCCTTTTTTTTTTTCTTTTTTCTTTTCTTTTCTTTTTTTTTTTTTTTTTTTGAGACAGGGTTTCTCTGTGTAACAGTCCCAGCTGTCCTGGAACTCACTTTGTAGACCAGGCTGGCCTCAGACTCACAGAGATCCACCTGCCTCTGCCTCCTGAGTGCTGGGATTAAAGGTGTGTACCACCACCACCTGGCTTCAAGCCCCTATTCTATTTTATTTAATTTGAAATAGGGTCTCACATATCCCAGGCAGGCCTCAAACTCTCTGTGTGGCAGCTGACCTTGAACTCCTAATCCTCCTGCCTCCTTCTACCTCCTGGTTACTGGCATGAAACTTGTGTGTCATTATGCCTGGTTTGTGCAGGCTTAGACCCTGAGCCTGGGGCCTTGTGCATCCCAGGCAAACTCTCCTGACTGAGCTGTATCCCTGGCTCTATTTTTTTTTTTTTTAAGACATCGTCTTGCCATGCAGCCTAGGCTGGCCTGGAGTCCTTGGCAGCCTCACTTCCCAGCCTTCTCAGTTCCGGGACTCCAGGTTTTTACCACATACCTGGCCAGACCCTGTCTTCAACTTCCGGTCCTCATGGCTTTTGTTTTCATTTCTGCTACTGTATTTTTAATTTCTAAGACTTCATTTTGTTCTATGAGTGCTCATTTTTGTATCATTTGACTTTTATTTTATGGATATAGCATCATATCTGAGAATAAATGGTTATTTTAGGCTAGGCATGATGGCGTACACCTTTTAATCCCAGCACTGGGGAGGCAGTGGCAGGCAGATCTCTGTAAGTTTGAGGCCAATCTGATCTACATAGAGAGTTCTAGGCCAGCCAGAGGTATACAGATTTACGTGTGTGTGTGTGTGTGTGTGTGTGTGTGTGTGTGTGTGTGTGTACCTGCGCGTGTGGGCAGGTGGGAGTGAGCTGAGGTACCTGAGTGAGGAACCTACAGGGAGGCCTGCGTCTTGGCTGTCCTTGCTGGCTGAGGACTTGGCCGCCTCAGTCGCCCTACCTGCCCCTCCCCCAGCTTGCCGTCTTGCTTGCTGTGTTCATCTCCTAGAGTCCATTCCTTAAAATAAAAAGATCTGTGTAGGTCTCCGGCTTCAGGAGGCAGGAGGGGAAGTGCATGAACTCGGTCCTCCGTCTTTAATTAGAAGTTGCTCAGCTGGGTTTTCTGTTGTCTCCTCAAATTCTGCTGGACGCAGGGCCCCTCTTTCATCTTCCACCACAAAATGAGCGCCTGCTCCGCAGATCCTTCCTCCTGCCCCTGCTTTCTGTCACTCTGCTATCGAAGCTTTAAAACCATAGGGTCCCTTTGTACCTTTGTTTTCCTGGCCTCCTATTTGTGGAACAAGGTCACCTTTTTCTCCTTCCTCACAGCTCCCTCCCACTTCCCTTTCTTTCACAGCCGCCACCCAGATCTGTCTCCTCACAGCAGGGCAGCGGAGAAAGGCCCTGGGGAGTGATCTTCCCGCTTTGTCCTCGCAGCTGGTCTACCAAATGAAAATGGCTGTCTAGTTTTTGCTTCCTTTGGTTTGGGTTTAGGCTTTCTTTGTTCTGTATTTTCAGGCAGGGTCTTGCTATGTAGCCCAGGTTGGCCTCAAACTCACAACCCCTTCCACCTCAGCTTCCCTAACAAGTCTGTTTAAAAGAAGAAGAAAGGGGTTGGAGAGCTGGCTTGGGGGTAAAGAGTATGCGCTGCTCTTTCCAAGGACCCATGTTCAGTTCACAGCACCCATATTAAGTACCTTGAAGCTGCCTGTAACTCCAGCTCCAGGAGATCTCAGGCCTCTGGTTTCCTCAACACCTGCACTCACATGCACACAACAACCCCCCCCACCACCACCACACATACACACACACACACACACACACACTCATAATTGTAAAATAAAATAATTTTTTTTTAAAGACTCTGGGGCTGAAGACATGGCTCAGTAGTTATAAGAACATTGGCTGCAGCTGGGGGGTGGTGGTGGTGGCGGCGGCGGCGGCGGCGGCGGCGGCGGCGGCGGCAGCAGCAGCAGCAGCAGCAGCAGCAGCAGCAGCAGCAGCGGCGCACGCCTTTAATCCCAGCACTCGAGAGGCGGAGGTAGGCGGATCTCTGTGAGTTCGAGGCCAGCCTGAGGTATAGAGTGAGTTCCAAGAAAGGCTCCAAAGCTACACAAGAGAAACCTTGTCTCTTTTTTTTGTTTGTTTGTTTTTTGAGACAGGGTTTTTCTGTGTAGCTTTGCGCCTCTCCTGGAACTCACTTGGTAGCCCAGGCTGGCCTCGAACTCACAGAGATCCACCTGGCTCTGCCTCCCGAGTGCTGGGATTAAAGGCGTGCGCCACCACCGCCCGGCCTGAGAAACCTTGTCTTTAAAAACAAAACAAAAGAACATTGGCTGCTCTTCCCGAGACCTGGGTTTGATTCCCAGCACCCACATGAAAGGCCCCGGGGGATCAGAGTGTGAGTTACCACTCACAATCGTCCGTCGGTACCTCCAGGTCTTGGAGATGTACATGATGTACAGGCATACACACAGGCAAAATACTCACACACATTAACAAAAATGGGCATGGTAATAAATGCCTCTAGTTCCAGCACTTGGGTGTTGGGTGCAGGTGGATCTTCGTGAGTTCAAGGCTAGCCTCATCTACACAATGAGATCTAGGCCAGTCAGGACTTCAAACTGAGACCCTGTCTCCAAACAAAACAAGGAAAAACCCAAACAAAAAGAAGAGGAGGAGGAGGAGGAGCCGCAAGCGATGGTCACACCTCTAATCTCAGCCCTTGGCAGCAGGACCAGGAACTCAGGGTATCCTTGAGGCCGAGTTGGCCAGAGTCCCTTTCAAAACCAACCAGACAACAACAGACTTAGCAGGTATGAGCCCTCGCTGTCCAGTGTGATGACTGGAGTCCACTCCCTGGAACACAGAAGAAGCCAGATGCTGGGGCCAACATCTGGAAGCCCAGCACTCCGGTGCACAGGGAGGTGGAGACAGGACCGGTGCCTGGAAGCTCCAGGGCCAGACGGCTTGGAGTGCTGGAGGACATGATGCCACAGAGGCAGACACAAGAGAGACCCTGTCTCCACAAGTGGAAGTGTCTGATCCGCACGTGTGTGCTGTGATGCACACGTATCACACACAACGGCAACAATAAAAAAACTAAAGGAGAGCTGTCACAGCCACCGAACATAAACTGAGCTACATTTCCAGCCCTTTGGTCAAACATTTGATGTTGTTCAGAACAAAAGTCCAAGTTTCTGGGATGAGCAGCAGCTTCCAGTGTCGGCCTCCGGTCTACCTGTCCAGGCTAAATCCTCCCGCCTCTCTTCTGGGCATGCCATTCTGAAGCACCCTCCCTTCCGGACGCTTCCCTCTGCCCAGCCACCTCCCGTCACTCAGCTCAGATCCCGGAGAAGTTACACAGACAGGACCTTCCCAGGTCCCCCCCCCCCCCACTTCTGCCTGTCATCTGGCTCCCTGGTTCCTTGAGGAGAGAGACTGTCTAACCCACTTTGTATTTTAAGACCTCATCAGTGTCTTGCGAGCAGGACAGTCTCGATAAATTTTGAATGTATGAGTGACTGGCCCGTTACATTTCATTATTTATCTGCCTCTTCTCTGCCGCCTTTGCTGTCATATATTAATAACACTCTTTATAGGAGGCCTCTTAAATAATTAAGGTGCTTGAAAGTGTCAAGAAGGACTCTCTCCCCATGGAAAGCCGCCTAGAGCAGAAGGGACTGGAACAGTTCTTCTCTTTGGTGGGGATGGGAAGGAGGATGTCCCTATGTGGACCAGCTGGAGAAGGTTCTTTTCAAGTCTTTTAAATTTTGTGTGTGTGCGCGCGCATGCGTGTGCACATGTGTGTCAGCCGTTAGTTCTCAGAAGCTGTCCACTTAGTTCTATAGACAAGGTTGTCTTTCCAGCCTGGGGCCCCCTGGGTAGGCTGCACTGGCTGCCCAGGGAGCCCCAGTGGGGGAACTCCCGCCTCTGCCTCTCCAGTGCTGGGATTTCAAGTATGCACGGCCTGTCTTTTTTTTTTTTTTTTTTTAACTTGGGTCCTGGGGCTCGAACTCAGATCCTCACGCTTGTGCAGCCAACACTTTACTGCCTGAGCCATCCCCCCAGCCCCTGCTGAGTGGTAATTTTTGACTTAATAGTTACCTCACTACACAGTGGTGGTCGTTTTGCCAGCTCTTCTGTGACCCCCAGAGGCTCCAGGCCTGGGTCTATTAGTGATCCCCAGGGGCCCCAGAACCAGCTGGGCTCAAAGCAGGGGCTCAGTTAACACTGAGCCTGGGTGTGAAGCAGAGGCTCAGTTAACACTGAATGTGGGAGCAAAGCAGGGGCTCAGTTAACACTGAATGTGGGAGCAAAGCAGGGGCTCAGTTAGCACTGAGCCTGCGTGTGAAGCAGACCCTCGGTTAACACTGAGCCTGCGTGTGAAGCAGACCCTCGGTTAACACTGAGCCTGCGTGTGAAGCAGACCCTCGGTTAACACTGAGCCTGCGTGTGAAGCAGACCCTCGGTTAACACTGAGCCTGCGTGTGAAGCAGACCCTCGGTTAACACTGAGCCTGCGTGTGAAGCAGACCCTCGGTTAACACTGAGCCTGCGTGTGAAGCAGACCCTCGGTTAACACTGAGCCTGCGTGTGAAGCAGACCCTCGGTTAACACTGAGCCTGCGTGTGAAGCAGACCCTCGGTTAACTGTCATGAACTGTCTGTATGCTCTGGGATAGAGAAAGACACGTGAGCCAGCGTGGGGTCCTCTCTGAGACAGTGAAAAATCAGGCCTGGGTTGGTGGCAGACCTTGGCAGCTAGGAGCAGAATGGCCTCTTGGAGGGCCTTCTGGAGGCAGGCAGTGACAGCGGCTTCTCTAGAGTGTGTGAGAGGAAATTGACGCTGCAGGGGGATGGGGCACAGCTGAAGAAGAGGGGCGCGGGTCCCTGGGGGGGCTTAGGAAACTTCTTCACGCTCATGCTGATGTGCTGAGCCCCCTCCCCCACCACACCTTATCCAGGGTACCCATTAGGCTCAGGCCTTTGTTGGTGGAAGGGACTCCCTCCCCATTCCCTCTTCTCCAAACGCCCAGGGATGGTTTCCAGACCACCCCAGGGTCCCATCCCTCTTCCTGAGGATTTTGTATTGAGCTGAGCTCTGAGCAAAGCTTCCTTAGTGTGTGTGTGTGTGTGTGTGTGTGTGTGTGTGTGTGTGTGTGTGTGTGTGTGTTGGGGGAGCAGGGTGAGGGGGTAGGGGAAGGGTTGAGAGAGTGGAGGCGGGGAGGCCTGGCCCGTGCAAACTCAGAATCCTGTCCTTTACAAAGGAATGAAGTCATCCTGGGCGAGTCCAAGGCAGTGCCCCCTTCCCTGGTCACCTGAGGGTCTGCTCTCTCCCCTTTGTGACTAAAGTCTTGGGGACACAGCCTCAGCTCTACACTTCTCCCCACTATGCTCGCTCCCCAGCTGACTGTCTTCTGGGCTATTCTGTCCTCGGGTGCCATTCTCCGCCTCTATGGGCCCCTGCCTTAGCCTGGGCTAGCCCTCTCCTGGGTCTGTCTTTTGAGACTCCTCACCTTTGTTTTGGGCTTCCTTTGTGGCCACACCTCTTGCTGGATAGCCAAATGTGGGTCAGATGTGTTTCACCAATGTCCATCTGTCCATCTGCCTGGCACGGGCAGCTAGGTGCTCTACCACCTTCAAGCCCAGGTGAGACTTAGTCTACTTTGTCCTGACTTGAGCTGAGTGGGTCAAGATTCTCCCTGGGATGTAGGCCTCACACCCTGGAACAGCCTCCCCCTCCACTGAAAATAGAATGTGTAAGGCTTTAAGCCCAGCCACGGAGCTGCATCTTAGGCTCGGGTGGAACCTTCCATTATTTGTTTATTTGGGGGGAGAGTGCATGCCACTGTGTGCATGTAGAGGTCACAGAACAGCCTGGGGCATGGTCTCTTTTGACCCTGTGGGTCCTGGGGGGTCTCGGATCTTGGCAGCCAGTGCCTTCTTGCTGACCTTCTTGCTGGCTCTTTCTGAGGTATGGTGTCCACAGGTAGCCCAAGATGTCTTCCAGTCCCTCAGCCTCCAGAGTGGTTAGTTACAGGTGTACACCACCATGTCTGGCTGCTCTCCTTGCCCCTCCCTCCTCTCCCTTTTGAGACAGGATTTCATGTAGTCCAGGCTGGCCTCAGACTTGCTATATAGCCAAAGCTGGCCTTAAACCCCTGGATTCTCCTGTTTTCACCCCTAAGATGTAAGATTACAGGTGTGTGCCGCCTTTACCAGTCCAGCTCAGCTCCTTTTTCTTTTTAAATTTTCTCATGTTTACTTATCTATCTATCTATCTGCCTATCTATCTATCTATCTATCTATCTATCTATCTACTCTGTGTGTGTGTGTGTGTCTGTGTGTGTGTGTGTCTGTGTGTGTGTGTGTGTGTGTGTGTGTGTGCTGTGGCATGCATGGAGGTCAGAGGACAACTTTCAGGAGTGGGTTCTCTCTTTCCACCATGTGGGTGCCAGCAATTGAACTCAGGTTCAACTAAGGGACTTCACCTACTGAGCCACCCTCCTGACCCCAGCTCTTCTCCACCCCTGCCCCCTACAGGGTTTCTCTGTGTAGCCCTGGCTGTCCTAGAACTCACTCTGTAGACCAGGCTGGCCTCGAACTCCGAGATCCGTCTGCCTCTGCCTCCTGGGTGCTGGGATTAAAAGCAGTGCCACCACTGCCTGGCCTCTTTTCTTATTCTTGTTTATGTTTTGAGAAAGGGTCATGCATGTTGAGACATGCCCAAGCTGGCCTGCAGCTTTCTAGCCTCTTGAAACATTCCAGCTAGGGTGACAGGACGACCCTTGCTCTCTCTGCCCAGCTCAAACTTGACATTAGCAACCTACCAGAAACCCACGGAGGGCCCTCCCCGCTTACATCCATCCCCTTCTCCTGGAAGACTGAGTTCTTGTCACTCCTATACATTCCTTAAATCTCTGCTGCATGTATATACCTGATAGAACATGGCCATGGATGTTTTCAAACACGCTGTAAGTGTAAGCGTTCTGTGTTCCCCGCTCCTCGACACACTTTTATTTTTTCATTATTTCTCTTACGTTGGTCCTGCTGCAGGGCCCTCGCTTAGTCCTTGTGTGTGCTGCACACTACATTGTAGCACACCTGAGTGCCCCCTCTTGTGAACCAACACTTAAGCACGACCCCGCTTATTGCCCTGACTTTACCTAACTCCATCTATTTCTGGGCCATAGAAGCAACTCCGTCCTGACAGATGCCTTTTTGAGTGTCCTGCTCACCCCCCTCCCCAGAGCAGGTAGTGGCCTGGTCTAATTTGGGGCCAGTTCAGGTCCTGGGGAACCGAGGGGGGGGGGCCCTAGTGGGAGGACACGCCCATCCCACCTGGGCCCTGCCAGTTGGCTCGGCTACCTGGGGGTGGCCAGCCCCGTGCCTGCCTGGACCCTCTGCTGGGATAACGGACCTTTCAGAGCAGGCAGGTACAGCGGCAGGCTGTCTTTTGAAACTTTTGTTTTTTACGTCATTTATTTATTTTACATGGGGGAGGTGTGTGCAGATCAGAGAAGTCAGTTCTCTTCCACTGTGTGGGCTCTGGGGATTGAACTCAGGTCGTCAGGCTCGGCAGCAAGTGCCCTTACCCCCTGAGCCATCTTGCTAGCCCTGTTTCCCTAAACTTTTGATCCTGAGGCCAGGGCAGGGGACCAGGCCCTGTGGTGGGGCTGTTCTGCAACCTGTGGAAGGGGCCTCTGGGTGTAAAGCAATCAATGATGGGTGTGCACGCACAAGCAAGGCTGCCGACTCCCACTCCAGACAAGGCTTTCTTTGTCTCCCGGCCCCGAGGTGCTGCAGAAGGCCCTGTGTGATTATTTCCTCAGGGCGGTTCGGCCTTGCTCTGCTGCAAACCCGGCTTTACCTCATTCAGCCTGGAGAAGAACATCAGCTGGGCGCTCAAAAAGCCACTGTACCTACCTCACCCTGAGTGAGGCTGTGTACCTACCTCACCCTGAGTGAGGCTGTGTACCTACCTCACCCTGAGTGAGACTGTGTACCTACCTCACCCTGAGTGAGACTGTGTACCTACCTCACCCTGAGTGAGGCTGTGTGCCTACCTCACCCTGAGTGAGACTGTGTACCTACCTCACCCTGAGTGAGGCTGTGTACCTACCTCACCCTGAGTGAGGCTGTGTGCCTACCTCACCCTGAGTGAGGCTGTGTGCCTACCTCACCCTGAGGCTGTGTACCTCACCCCTGAGGCTGGGTACCTACCTCACCCTGAGGCTGTGTACCTACCTCACCCTGAGGCTGGGTACCTACCTCACCCTGAGGCTGTGTACCTCACCCTGAGGCTGGGTACCTACCTTACCCTGAGACTGTGTACCTACCTCACCCCTGAGGCTGGGTACCTACCTCACCCTGAGGCTGGGTACCTACCTCACCCTGAGGCTGTGTACCTCACCCTGAGACTGTGTACCTACCTCACCCCTGAGGCTGTGTACCTCACCCTGAGGCTGTGTACCTCACCCCTGAGGCTGTGTACCTCACCCTGAGGCTGTGTACTCCTCTGCTGAGTATCTCCAGAGAAGCAATAGGCACTAAGTATCTCTCCTTCCTTCCCCAGGGGACAAATTTGGCCCCTACCTCCTCACATTCTGTATGTAGCCCAGGCTAGCCTCGAACTCAATGGCGGTCTTCCCACTCAGCCTCCTGAATGCTGAGATTACAGGCATGAGTCACTGTGTCTTTTGAACCACCTGCTAGCTAATTAGACCATGCCTCAGTTTCCCCATCTGTGAAATGAGGATACAGTACCTAACCTAGAGTTGTGGGGAATGAAACACAGAGTTTCTTGGAGGACACAGTAAATCTCATTAAATGTTAGGGGTTTTGGGGGTGTGGGGTTATTTTTGAGACAGGGTCTCATGTAGGCCAGGCTGACCTAGGACTGTATGAACCAGAATGACCTTGGCCTCCTGGTCCTCTTGCCTCTCACCTGCTGGGACTACAGGTATAGGTCACCACAGCAGGCTAAATGTTAGTACGTATTACTGTTAGAATTCATTTTTCCTTTGGGTGAGTGAGCGGCTGTGGAGGTCTCTGACTTTGGGTCCCCACATTCTTCCTTCCTTCCGGTTTCCTGTAGGCCATTTCATAAGCCCCACGTTGGAAGATTCTGGAAAGCCCCAACAAATAGCAAAAGGAACTCTTTGGCTCCGGGTTAGGCAAGGGGTAAGCGCTCCTCCTGCACGCAGCGTCCCCTTAGCGGGTCGCTTTGTCTGAAGCGCCCTCTGCCGGCCGCAGGCAACAGGCCCCGCGACGGGGTGGCGGGTTCTGGTAGAGGCCTTGGGTGTGCAACAGGACCTGCCTGAGTCGGGTTCTGAAGTTTCTCCACAAGCGCAGGAACGCTAGATCAGGACGAGCCGCCGGCCGCAGCCAACACCCAGTCAATGGGGGACGACCGTGGGCTGCGGAAACGGTCGGTTAGCAGCACTGGCTGCTCTACAGAGGGCTGGAGTTTGGTTCCCGGCACTCACACGGTGGCCCATAACCGTCTCTGACTCGGTTTCCTGGGGGTGTGATGTCCTTTTCTAGCCGCTGCAGGTTCCAGGCACTTACATGATGCAATTAACAAACACGCAGGCAAGATATTCATACACATAAAATAACCTTCAAAAAGTAGATAACATAACCAGGGACTCACGGGGGGGTGCAGGGGGGAGGCTGGGCGGTGGCAGACTCCAGCCAGGCGGATCTCTGTGAGTTTGAGGCCAGCCTGGTCTACAAAGTGAGATCCAGGACAGGCTCCAAAAGCTACACAGAGAAACCCGGTCTCGAACCCCCCACCCCCCAAAAAAAAAACCAAAAAAAAAAAAAAGGAGAGAAGCTAGACAGCATGGAGGACTTCCTGATGGAAAAGTGAGTGAGAGACAAGGCAAAGTGCTGGCATTAAGACTACCGTGTTGGAGACAGTGGTACACAATGTAATCTTAGCACTGGGGAGGCGGAGCCAGGAGACTCGTCCGAGTCCGGCCTGGCTTCTACACCAAGTTCCAGGACAGCCAGGGCTATATAGGAAAACTCCGACTCAAACACAAAGAGGGTAAAGTGAGTTTCTAAGCCCCGTGGTCCTAGAAACTTGCTATGTTGTATAGCACAGGGCAGTCTTCCTCAGCCCCCAGTCGACCTCTAGCTTACTTCTCGACACACTGATAAACATGCGCCACCAGTCTACGGGAGAATGGGAACACAAACCAAAAAACCACCTGGATCCCAGCTGAAGCAGGAGAAACTGAGGTTAGACTGCTGGGAGTATAAAGTGGGGTGGGGAAGATGCCATCGTGTCCCCTTAGGGTCTGCAGTAAGCAGGCCACCACAGGGAAGAGCTCTCAGAACAGGCCTGCTTTTGCAGGGTAGGTAAGGGCGTTGGGTGCTTGTCGGCCAACACCCCTGGATTCTCCTGCGGCCTTGGGGCCGGGAGAGGGGAAAGGTCTCCTAAGGTTTGATTGCAGATGGTGCTATCCAGAGTAAGCACACACCGCCCTGCGGAGGGCCAGGCCACCAGAGGGGCTGTCTGTCAGGGCGAGCAATGTGCGTCCATGTCCGTCTGTCTCCAAACGGGGCCTGTTCCTCCCTCAATGGCGTGTGTGCGTGTGCGTGCATGCGTGTGTGTGTGTGTGTGTGTGTGTGTGTGTGTGTGCATAGACAGACACAGGAGATCTCAGACTCTTGCCGAGTATACAGAGGACTAGGCAGAGGAACTAAGGTGAGGGAGAGAGGTCAGTGAGCCAGGGTTAGAGGAGAACAAGAGGGTCGGCAGGTGAGGTCACCCGTCCCACAGCGTCCCACAGCGTCCCACAGCGTCCCACAGCGTCCCACAGCGTCCCACAGTGTCCCACAGCGTCCCACAGCGTCCCACAGCGTCCCACAGCGTCCCACAGCATCCCCGAGGAGTCTCCGAGGTTGAGAAGCAGCGTGTGGCTTGCAGGGTGACGGCATCTGCAGCTCCGCTGCTTCCCTTGTGTGCCCCTCCCCGTCCGGCCCCCTGACCAGTCTCCCCGGCATCGGCAGCTGACACCGGGGTGGGAGAGGACCTGCAGATGAGGCCCCAGTGGGCAGCCCAGGGAGCAGTGCTCCAAGGGGATGTCACCCACGGACAGAACTCACCTTGGGACTAAGAGTTGAGTCACTTCTCTCCGTCTCCTCCTCCTCCCCACCCAGGGTCCCCCGAATGGACCAGACCATTCTTTTCCCAACCCAGAGGCACCTGCACTATGCCACTGCGGACCCATGCACCTCAGGGCCAACCGTAACCAACCCTGTGGTCAGGACGCACACCTGACGTGGCCAGCCAGGTGACATGACGGCTTAGTTGGGCATCACGTGTGGGGCAGCACACACTTAGCCACAATGGCCCAGGCCGCGGTCATGAGATGTAATACTCTCCTGGATGGAGCAGGGTGCCCTGGCTGAGAATGCCCTGTCAGCAACCGACCTGCAACAGGGTCTGGCATTCAGGACTGGAGGTTAGGAGAAGTCTGGTTCACGCAGGGTACCAGCTGGGAGAGGGACCCAGGAGGACCTGTGCTCCGGCTTGCCCGCCATTCCTGTCCTCAGCAAATCTTCCGGCTCCAAGGGCCCTCCCCTCCCTCGCCTTGGTGACACACACAGGCCCCGGTAAATAGAGGACTTTAATATTTCTGTGCTGGTCAAACGGAACACAGGTGGGGATACATGGGGAAGGCCGGGGCCCCTTGCCTCTAAGGAGGGCGGCTTGTGTGGGGTGGGACAGGGGTTGGTGGTGATAGGGGTTCTCCTGGGACAGGTCCAAGGAGTCTTTCTCAGGAAAGGGGCCGTGGCAGGGTGCGCTGGGCATCCCCGACACCCAGTCCATGGCCTTGGGTTGTGGGTCCCCCATAGGGGGTCTGTGGAGTCTCAACATTTTCCAGCTCTTCTGCTAGAATCCACTCTCCCAGCATGATAGGGACTTGGTCCTATGCAGGGGTCTGAAGAGCCCCCAGAAAGCAGCCCAGGGGTGGGGGCACGATTCTGCCCTCTCCCTTCTCCTTAGGGGGGATAAGAGCAGAGGGGAACTGGGCAGGACCCCTGGACCCTGGGGCGGGGGGAGAGGAGAGGGTCTTGCCACCAACAGACACTGTAAACTTTGGTTTTAAAGAATAACTTAAGTGGAGGGATGGCTTCCAGCCTGGGGCCAGGGCGAAGAGGGGGTGGGGGTGCTCGGCAGGCGACAAAGGAAAAAGCCAACAAAAAGATTTGGTTTTTGCTTCCGGCATAAGAAAGGTCTTTGGTCATCCGTTTAACTGGGGGGACAGGAAGAGGTGCTGAGGGGGTGAGAGGACCCCAGTGCAGGGGCCCGCAGGCTGGGGCTGAGAATGGTTCCTGCCTGGCTCTCTCCCATACTGTGATACTCAGGTCACCTATGCACACAGGTCTGAAGGTGCCCAGCATGGGGGGGGGGGTGTCCCTCAGTGCTTCGAGTTGGGGTGCCGCAGGAGCACCCAGCAAACAGGGTGGGGTGGAGGCCTGTTTCGTCTGGGTCCTGCCTCAGGTCGGGGAGGGGGAAGGGCAGGGCACAACTTGCCCCACCCCAGCAGCTTGAGGGGCTGGGCTGCAGGGCTGGGCTGCAGGGCTGCAGCTGCGTTCCCAGTCTGCTTGCCCCATTGAGCAGGGAGCTGGGGCTGGAGAACATTATAATCTTCACAGTTGGGAAAGGGTAAGGGAGGACGAACCAGGAAGGGTCCTCTGGCCAGAAACCTCTGCCACAGCCAGGGCAGGAGATGAAGGTCAGGGGTGTGAGGGTGGCTCAGCCCGCCTGCCGGTCTCCCCTGTGCTAAGGGGCCCTGGAGGGGAGCGCTGGTGGGGGGAGGGCCCTGCTGCTGCTGGTGGTGGTCGGGATACAGGGGAGGGTCTGAGAGGGTCTGGGCCCTCCATGTCCTCTATGGGTCCCGGGCCAAGGGTTCTGTGTCTTCTCAGGGGGCAGGGATGTGCCTGCCCCCAGGCGTCTGTCAGTCAGGTGGCTTGGGGAGCTGCCGGCCCAGGTCTCCCCCCGTCTGAGTCCCCGAAGTGCCTTGAGGTTGGAGGGGCTGTAGAGTGGGGTGGGTGGGCTGGGGTCCGGACTGGGCGGCAGGGTCTTGGCCTGCCCTGCCTGCCCACCCAGCCCTTAGGACATGTCCTCTCCTGGCAGGTCTTCCTCCAGGTCCCTGTCTTCCGGAGGCCCCACGGTGCTGGGGTTGGGGGCACCCAGGGGAGGCCCTGGCCTCCTGTCTTCCTCTGCCTCAGCGGGTTCCTCTTTTACTTGCACCTGGTGACTGATGGAAAGGGTGATTTGAGCATGTGGGTGTCAGGGCTTCCCCTTCCTCCCACAAATTCATCCAGAAGCCCAGGACCCTGCCAGGATCCTGTCATCTGAGGTCTGACCTCCCCCAGGCACTGTGTGAAGAGAAGAGAGGCGGACGTGGGAGGGGTGATGGGGAAGAAGGACGAGTATAGAGAGATGAAGGGCAGGGGGAGGGAGGGGGGAGGGGGGAGAGAATTGTGGGGGTCATGAAGGTGGAAGCGATCACTTGTCCACTGCGTAGAGATGCTGCGGGGCAGGTGAGCCACCGCCCACATCTGAGGGGCTTGTGTGAGCTCACCTGTACTGAGCAGGGGAGAGGCGAGGGGGGCTGCTGCTCCCGTTGCTTGGCAGTGGCTCCCCAGGGGCACCCATGTCATCCTGGCCAAGGGGCAGAAGGCTGCTGGCCGAGCCAGGGTTCAGCATACCAGGACTGCTGAGTAGGGGGAAGCTGCTCTCTGCCAGGGCAGCCTGGGGCACACAGGGTGGGGCTCTCAGTGGCTGGAGACCCTTCCCCACTGTCAGAGCCCTCACGTGGATGGCACACTGATCTATCTGGCCAACTCCCCCCACCCACCCACCCACCCAACACACACCAGCCCCAGAAGTCCTCATCCCACCGCCAGCTTCCCTGGAAAACTGTTCTGGCCTAGGAAGCCTCCCCCCCGCCCGCCCGCCCCCCAGCCCTGGGGACAGAGGACCCTAGTCTGATGGGCTGGGGGATGGGACTCCAATGGCCGTCCCAGTCTGCATGTGACATGCCCACTCTTTCCAAATGCAGGCTTGAAATCAGAGGTGCACACTGGTACAGAGTTGGAGTAGAGTCGAGCAGCAGAGGGCTGAGGCCAAGAATGGGCTCTTCACCCCCCTTCCTACCCACCCTCATCCACTGGGGGAGAAGTGTAGGCAAAGCCAAAGGCAGGGCAGAGGGGGCAGGTGGGCTCAGTCACCTGGTAGCTGGCGTTAAGTGCCCCATAACTGAGGCCCGAGATCATGTTCTTCACCAGAGTGGGACTCCTAGGGAAGAGAAGGTGGACCTCAACTCACCGGTCTACACATGACCTCCCCGATTCTAAGCCAGAATGAAGAGATGCACTTCGCTCTCCCATTGCTACAGGGGAGGCTACAGGTGGGTCTTCTCTGTTCTCTCTGCTCTGTTCTTAAGGCACACAGCCCTGCAGGGAGCACGGACTGCCAGCCTTAGAGCTGACAGGCTGGAAAGCAGGAGCAGTACTCCCAGAATTCCCCTTTCACAGGGTGCGGCCCGCAGTTTCTCTCTCTCATTATTCCGCCCCCCTCTCTCTTTTTCTCCAAGGTCTTAGCCGAAGGACATGCCTTTAATCCTAGCACTCATGAGGCAGAGGCAGACAAGCCTCTGGTCTACGGAGTTTCAGGCCAGCCTGGTCTACAGAGTGAATTCCAGGAAAGTCAGGAATAAACAGAAAAATCCTGTCTAAAAAACAAACGAAAACAAAAGAAAAAGAAACAGGGTCTCTCATAGCCCAGGCTGGGTGCTGAAGTGCCTGTAGCTGAGGCTAGCCTTGAACTCCTGATCCTCCAGCTTCTACCTCCTAAGCTCTGGGAACACAGCACTGTACCACCATGCTATTCTCTGACGTTGGCGAACAAAGCCTGATCTACAACTTATATCACTCCTTGTACATAAACTCCACTTTCTGGAACTCTCGAACTTAGGAGAGACGAGCCATGTGCTCACACCTGCTCCCAGGAGCACCATCCCCCAAGAGGGGCCCTTCTGCTCCAGAAGCCACAGGCTCTGGGGAAGCCAAGACCAGGGCTGTCTGCCTCCCACAGAACATCTCAGAACTCACACCACAGGGAGAAGCAGAGGGGCACCAGGGCCCAGGCTGGGAATGAGATGACATTACCAAGGGCGGAGGCAGCATGTAGACACATAGTAGGGCATTTCGCAGTGGTGCCCTGCACCTGCTGCCCTGCACCTGCACAGCAAGGCTATGCTTGGGTAGAAGAAACATCAGGTACTAAAGGTATCTTAGCCCGGGGCTGGAGAGGTTAAGAGGTTAAGAGTACTGGCTGCTCTTCCAGCAACCACATGGTGGCTCACAACCATCTGTAATGAGATCTGGTGCCCTCTTCTGGCCTGCAGGCATGCATGCAGACACAGCACTCATACATAATAAATAAATAAATAAATCTTAAAAAAAAAAAAAAAAGTATCTAAGCCTATTGCAGGCCTCCCCTGAGCAAGAGCCTCTGGCGTGTGTAGAGGAGAGTAGACGCTGGTATGAGAAGGGAAGGTTCTGACCTACTGTGTGGTGAAACATCACAAACCTGATGTGATACCCGGCCCTGGACCCAGCTCTGCCACCAACCTGCTGGTGGCTTCCTGTCAGCCCTCTCCACTCAACTTTGCCTCTGTGAAACAGAGGTGGGGCCCAGGGTTCTCCTCCTACGATTGGGAGGAGTGTGGGGGGGCAGCTCTCACCTCGGCCCACATCCCAGCTCTGGCCATGACTCCTGTGGGAGTCACCTCTCTGGTACCCTGTCCCCCTTGACTCCTCCTCTTAGTCAGAAGTGAGAACAGAGGACATCAATGCCATCTCCCGACTGTCTGTCACGTCCATGCAGCTTGCCAAGCGCTGGTCTCCTCCACCCTCGACACCCACATTCCCCTTTCAGGGTGGCGTTTGGAGCCCAGGTGTCTTTGAGAAGCAGGGGCTGGCCTGGTTCAGGCCACGCTTGGGCACAGCTCGCCCAGCCGGGGCCCACATACCCTGTCATCTTTGGCGGCCTTCGTTTCTGATATTCCCGCTCATCCACGGTCCACACAGCCCCCTTGACGTTCTCCACGCGGACGAAGCATTTATGCAGGCTGAGGTTGTGGCGCACGGCATTCTAGGGATACAGTAAATGGGGTTCACCGCCGTTCCGGTGAACATACAGAGCATCCTCCCATGGTCCCACATCTCATGTCCCAGGGAGCAACAACCTCCCACGCATCCCAGACGGGGAGAGGGAAGGCTCTCACTGGCCCTGCCGCCGGGAGTCCCTCCCCACTCTTGCCTCATCTTAGAAAATCTTGTCTTGGATAGGGTGTGGTGGCACAGGCCTTTATTCCTTAAAGTGGGAGGCAGAGGCCAACCTGGTCTATAGAGGGAGTTCCGGGCCAGCTAGGACTACATAAAGAGGCCCTGTTTCAAAAGAAAGAAAAGATAATGCTGCAGACAATGGAACGAAATATTCCTTTCCCCTCCTCACACTGACAGCAGTCATTCCTGATTTCTGATTTTTTTCTTTAAGATTTATTTATTATGTATACAGCATATATGACGGCAGGCCAGAAGAGGGCACCAGATCTAATTACAGATGGCTGTGAGCCACCATGCGGTTGCTGGGAATTGAACTCAGGACCTCTGGAAGAACAGCCAGTGCTCTTAACCTCTGAGCCATCTCTCCAGCCCTGATTTCTGATTTTTTAAAGGCGGAGTCTTTTTTTTTTTTAAATGTGCATTGGTGTTTTGCCTGTGTGTATATCTGTGTGAGTGTGTTGGATCCCCTGGAACAGGAGTTACAGACAGTTGTGACTTGCCATGTGGGTGCTGAGAATTGAACCCAGGTCTTTTGGAAAAGCAGCCAGTGATCTTAACCTTTGAGCCATCTCTCCAGCCCCCTGGCTTCTGACTGTAAGACTGACCATGGACCCTGGTGGCTTAGAGAAGCTGGGGCATTGCACCTCAGGCACACAAGGAACTCTGGGCTTGCAAAGAACTTCCACAACTACCTCGTGCTTCTCCGCTACCTCTATGGAGCCTGAGGCTTTGAGCTGTGGCTCTAAACAGACAGCTTCCTGGGAACACAGGCATACAGTGGAGCCCAATACATACACACACGTGGAAATACATTGCTAACTTGAAAGGACGGCCTAAATGCACAGCTGTGAGACAAGAAGACAGAGAGAGGGTAAGTCACCTTGTTACCACCACCTCCTCCTGGCAAGAGGACTTCAGAAATTGAGGTCACCTGGTTGGTAGGACACATGGGTGGGGGTTGCTGGGCCTAATTCCCTCTGGAAGCCTGAGTGAGGGCCCCATCTACCCATCTCCTGTCCCCAGGTCCCTTGGTCCCACCTCCATAACTCTCTGCTCTGTTTTTCGGTCTCTCACCACCAGTCCCAGCCCTGTCCCCATTACCTGTCCCCCCTCAGCCTCCTCCATTCGCCCCATCCCCGTCTCCTCTTTACATTTCTAAACGGGGAAGGAAGCGGGCAGGGCGGGCAGTGGGCGCCCCTGGAGATCCTCTCTCCCTCTCTCCCATCCAACTCTTGCCTCTTGCAACTGGCCCGATTTCATTACCAATTTTAATTTGCCTCTAATTAAATCCTGTGTATTTTTCCGACTCGCTTGCTAATCCACGAGGGAGGCGGGCGGCTGGAGTGGAATCTCACGGAGCGATAATTACAAAGGGCCTAATCACGCCGGGGCTCCTGCCTCGGAATAAATTTGCCCGCATTACGGGGCTCCGATCCTCCACTTTGCAAATGAGAATGACCCCAATTTCCGAGGGTGGCCTCGCCGGGGCTTTTTTCCCTCGTTTCGAAGCCTGATTCGTGATGAGAGACTAATTCGTTACGCTGAAACATTAACGGCAATTTAAGGGGTCTGGCGGAGGTTGCGTAAACAAAAGGATGGGCCCACAACACAGGCCCTAGGAGGGGATGGCCATGGGAGGGCTGGTGAGGACCATCAGCTTGGCAGATGGTAGCTCTGTCCCCAAGAAATGGCAGCTGGCCTGGCCCACACCCGCTCCCAAGCCTGGATGCTCTGGGTCTAAACAGCATCACCTTATGGATGGGGGCCAGAAGGGGTGCAGGTGGGGACTAAGAAACCCAAATAAAGTAGAGGAAGATGACCCGGAGGATGTGCAAAACAGATGGAACAGAATCAGAGGGAAGGAACCACGGCTGCATTTCCCCCCAATACCATGAATGAAGTTGACTGGCTGAAAACTCTCAAGGACAATGTAGATCTCAAGCCAAGATAGTCTGACCGGATGTGTCTGTGTGGGCCCCTGGGTGGTGCAGGTAGCAACACAGACACATTGTGTATCTGGACCAGTGTGTGGGAGGGATGAAACAGAGACCAAGTGACCAGATGAGTTGTTTTAACACGGCCACTGAGAAACCAAGAAAGCCACCTGAACCTGCTTCCGCACAGAAACCAGGCTCTACACTGTATTAAACTTCAGGTTTAATGTGGTGTGACTGTATTATTTGTAAAGCCTGCCTTCCAACCTGGCCTGCAGGTTGGAGGCGGGACCAGGTGGCCCCAGAACTCGATGTTGGCTCAAAAAGATAGCAGGACTGTGGTTGCCAGGAAGTGACATCACTCATAGCCAATCAGAATGGCTGTCCCAGCCACACAGTCTCTAAGCTTTGAGAGCTTGGCATAGGAAAGGGAAGATGATGTGGTAGGCCCTTCTAATAGCCCTTTGTACATTACCAAGGTAGAAAAGGCTGGGCAACAGCAGACCGCACCTAGTGCTTGGCAGTGCCCGGCCCCAGGGCCTCGTTGTGAGAACTGAGAAGGGAGGTGGTCTGTTTCGCTGCAGTTCTTTTCACTGGCCAGCAGGGGGACCCGAGAGCCAGGGATACAATTAGAGTTCTGAGAATAGAGACGCCCCCCACCCCCCACCCCGCGTCTAGACTTCCTGAAGGGGCCAATACTCCCTCCTCCCCCTCCTCCTCCTCCTCCTCCTCCTCCTCCTCCTCCTCCTCCTCCTCCTCCTCCTCCTCCTCCTCCTCCTCCTCCTCCTCCTCCTCCTCCTCCTTAATTTAGATATCACCTTCCCACCTTGCTGCATAGTGAAAGACACACAAAGTGTGCGCACGCACACCCTATCTTCACTACAGAGTAGTTGAGTGCCCCGGCCCACATCTCTGTGTCCCATTTTCCTAGGGTCTTGCATTCCTCCGGTCTCCTAGGAAATGCTTAGGACTGAAAGTGTTAAACGACTAATTGGATAGAGACAATGATCTCCCTGCTACATAGGTTAGCTGGGTGGCGTGTGAGTGCCCATTTGTGTCCCTAGGAATGGTCCATGGCCTCAGTCCACCCATGTATCTGGGCCATATACCTGCGACCTCTTCCTGGACTTCATATGAGTCTTTAGTTACAGAATCTAGTTCCATGAAGTACCTATGGATTTACCCTAGGACCTGCTACCAAGAATTCACCCTCCGAGGCCCTGTCTCACAGGGCTGAGTTCTCTGTACCTTAGAGTGCCATAGAAGAGAGAATTCATTTCTTCCCATTAAAGAGACAACACAAGGCTGGCCAAGGTCATTAAAAGGAAGTCCCCGTGCAAGCCTAGCACACACAGGGCTGGGTTCAGTGCCCAGCACTGCCTAACAGGGTGTGGTGACGCACACTTGTAACCCTGGCACTCAGGGAGGTGGGGGCAGGGGGGTCATTTGAACCCAGGGTTTTAAGACCAGCCTGGACAATACTGCCAGTCCCTGACTCACAAAGGGGTAGTTAGGAACCCTCTGCACCTCCTGCTAAGAGTGAAGTGTGTGTGGCCCTGATGGGCTATTTCTGCAGAACTGCTGAGGGGCCAGACTATGCGGCGGCAGCTTCGGTCTCAATGGGATGGAGGTTTAAGAAGTCAGAGCGGATGAGGGGGGATGGAGGGCAGGGTCTCACCTTCCAGGTGGCAGTATTCCTTCGGAAATAGGCGAACATCCTGGTGAACCAGTTATAGATCTCATTTAGAGTCAGCTGCCTGTCTGGGGTTTCCAGAATGGCCTGTAGGCAAGGAGAGAGCCTGAGCCTGAGCCTGAGCCTCAGCTGACGCCAGGAGGGCTCCCAGCCCTGGGTTTTTACCCTTCTCTGCAGCCTGACTCACCCGCTGCAGTGTGTATGTGGATGGGTAGATGCAGGCCTCAGTGAGGCGGGCTGGGTGTCCCAGCAAGGCCAAGGAGCTAACAGGGGCTGAGGGTATTGGGGACCCAGCCTCCAGAGGCTACACATGTGCACAAGGGACAGAGCAGACTCTTCTGGGCTTGGGGTTGAGGGGAAAACAGGGCTTCACATGCCCTTTCCAGAGGAAGCAAAGCAGCACCATTCTTGAGGCAGTTGGGAATTTGTCCTTATTTGGGCAAAGTGCACCCTGAGAGTGTGAGAGAATGCACACCTGTAGGAAGTCCCACAGAATGGACACATGTGTTTATGAATATCATGTGAGCATTGAGAACATGAGGATTATAGACAGGAGAGAAGGAACAGAGAGGGAGGAGGCTAAGTGTATGTACGTATGCAGAAATGAGCATGACACTGTGGATACGACAGTGAAAGTGAACGGGAATATACTCTGAGCTGCAGGCAAACTAAGCCACAGCCTCCAGGAGGAAGACCAGAGGAGAGGGTCCCAGGATCCTCTTGGAGGTAGGGACCTTATGGTCAGGTACCAGAAGGCCTGAGGACAACCAGCCTGCCTTCCCCACTCCTACCTTCCACACTTACCTGGCGGATAAGGGAGGCGTAGGTGAAGGGGGGCCTGACATCAGCATTCTTGTAGAATTCATGATTCTGGGCCAGCTCTGGGGGAGACAGGCAGAAGGTGAGGCAGCCAGACTGGGTACCCGCCTAGGGGGGAAATCACCCCTCCCACAGCAGCCTCACCTGAGGAGATGGGGGAGCAGAATTTGTCGCTGCTTCTCCTGCGAGCAGGGCCTCCACTGTGCAAAGAGGCAGAACCCAGGCCCGGGGGTCGCAGGGGTGTGACAGGGGCGGCGGCTGAAGTTGGGGGGTGCACAAGGCCATCTGGGAATGGGTCTGCAGAGACGGTCACCTTGGAGAATGAGGAGGAGCCAGGGGCTGGGTTCAGCTGTGAGCCATGGGGAAGGTGCTAAGCAAAGCACCCAAGGAGCTGTCCCCTGAAGGCCAGGGTATGCTGTGGAAGGGCTCAGGGCATGCAGGGAAGTGGGGTACTCACTGGCTGGCTGAAGGGCTTGGGCTCTGAAGGCCGCATATGCAGATGAGCCATCATGGCCTGCAACCTCTCACTCTCCTTGGCGAGCTGTGAAAAGACACAGAGAAGTAGGGCCACAGTGAGGGAAGACAATAGGTCCTTATCCCTACATGCCATCCTTCACCAGAATACGCCTCAGAAAGCCCCAACACTCACACACACACACACACACACACACACACACACACACTCATATGGACAAATACACACACACTCACACATATACACAATCACACACATACACACACCCATACTCTCTTACACACACACACACACAGAAACATCTGCTCCCTCTGTGCCTTACTTCTGAAAACTTTCTGAAGGCCTCAGGCATTCTTTGCCTTCTGGACCTCCACACCCTCAGGGCCAGGATGTGACACTCTCTCCCTTTCTCCGTGGACATCCTAGGCTCAGTCTACACCATCCTTACACACGGACGGCCTCTTCCAACCAGCAATGTGCCCTTTCTCCCCACGGAAGGCAGAATCTGTGGTTGAACAACCCCAGTGCCTGCCTGGTTCACTACTGAGAGGTATGTGGGAATGGATGAATGATTCACTTCCTCCATTCATAAATTTGATGCATCTTACAACTATCCTCTCTCCACAGGGCGCCCTGTTAGGAGCCAGAGACGGATAAACATGGATGGCTGACTGACTCTCTTGAGAACTCCATGCAGGAGCCAGGGTACCTGGCTCTAATCCCAATTCCTCCAGTCACTGAGTGGCCACCTGAAAGTTTCTGTGCTCGAGTCACATGGGGATGGTATCAGTGCAGGCATGGCAGCCTCTCTGAGGATTCCAGGAGCTACCTGGATGGCTGAAGAAGCACGGCACAAAGCAGGCTGTATGCTAGCCACTCACATCAGCCTTGTGTTCACACAGCACATAAAACACCTCACTGCGCACCCAGCCTCACACTCAGCTCACCCTCACAACTCATCAGTCCGCATCTCACACTGTGGTAATTAAGACCTAGAGAGCCTAAGATGTTGGCTCTGAGCACAGGACCCTCCCACGACACCCCCTGCCCCTTGGGCAAGGCTGAGTCCCCTGTGTGGCCCTCCCTGCACACCCTGGAGCACACCTGGATCTCCAGCTGTTGGACCACCTGCATCTGCACGCGGCATTGGGCCGTGCTCCGGTCATCCAAGGCGTGTTCTGTGTTGAGGTGTCTTAGAGAGGAGGAGGTCAGGGAAGAGTGAGCCCTGGGCTTTCTGACTTCACCCCTCCAACCCATCCTCCAACCCCAACTCTGTCAGCCAGCCCCTCGCCAGAAAAGCAGACAGAATAAGAGATACAAAGGAGAGAAGGGAATGGAACAAAGGGGTGGGGGCAGCGACCGAGGAAGCTTTCTCCTCAGCCTCCTTTGATGTCTTAGCTAAAACCGGGCTATAGAGAGATCTAATTGCAAATGAACTAATTAAGTAAACCTCTGACGAAGCGTGAAAACAATTTGTTTGACCCTGATGCTGCAAGGGTCCGGGAGACAGCGGAGTTAATCAGTCAGTGACAGAGCTTGGCACTGTGGTGGCGGCTGGCCGCCTGCTGCCAGCGCCTGTCTGCCTCCCACCCTGCCTGTCCTCGGCTGGCCATCACTCTCCAGGATGTGGAGAGATAGGCTTCCTCCACTGACACCCCTGATCTGGGGTGGGAGGGGGAAACTGCCAGCAGGAAGATGGGGGGCGGGAAAGCAGAGGAAGAGCTAGGCCACCCCGCAGCTCAGCTCAGCTGGGACATTGAGGACCGCAGGTGACAGGAGGCTGGACAGAGAGGGGCCCTTCGGGGAGAGGCTGGGTGACACCTACTTGATAAACTGGCCCAGGTCTTCACACAGGGTCTCACAGCCCGGCCACTTGCATTCTCCATGTCCATAAAGGGGGTGGGAACTGGGGGTCTCCTCATGGGAGGAGCTAGAAGTGGAGGAAAAGGTAGTGGTCGGAGCCCCCAACAGCTCCCCCTCAGCAGCCTGGGTCCAGCTTTTGTCTGACTGCTGGCTTCCCATTCTGTATACCCGAGGCAGGAGGTGAACTCCTGGCCCTGAGCTCCAGCCCCTCCCTCCCTCTCAGTCCCCACCATGGTGCCACCCTGGGGGTTCCAGGTACAAGCCAGAGCAGGGCCTTGGCACGTGCTACGGCCTGGGGCCATCCGTACCTGTCTCTCCGAGATGTGAGCACAGTGGGCTGTCCGTTGGGTAAGGGGTGGTGGGAGAGGGGTGGGGAGACCTTGGGGGGGCTGGCGAACGAGGTAGCGGTGGCAGCTGGGCTGGCGAGGTCCAGCCCCTCCTGCCTGACGCTGTCCTCAGCAGGCTGCCCTGGGGCACCCTCGCCCTTCCACAGCTGAGGCAGGTCTGTCGGGCACACGGCTGCTGCAGGAGAGAGAGGCTGGTTGGCTGGGAGCCCAACACAGAGCCTGTGCCTCACCCCGGGCTTGGGGAACGCTCGGGACTGGGGGCGGGGCGGGGCGGGGCGGGGCAACGCTCACCTTGCGGGAGGGCCTGGAGGGGCCCTGAGGCTTGGCTAGGCTGCAGGCTGACCAGCCCCTGCCTCTGCAGGTTGAGCAAGTGCTGTTGCTGCAACTGTTGCATCTGCAGGAGCTGCTGCTGGAAGGCCAGCTGTTTGTTCCCCAGCGCCTGGGAGGGAGCCCGAGGGGGTGGGCAGAGGGGGGTGCCGTTGGCCTCAGCCGTGCCATCTGGCCCCCACGCCGCCGCCACCCCCTCCCAGGGCCTGTCAGCCCCTGGAGCTGTCGTGGTAGCGTCTGCGGCTGCAGCTTCTCTGCTCCCGGCCCAGCTTCCATAGGGCTGCATGCCTTCTCGCAGTAAACACACGCATGCACGCACGCACGCACACGCGCAAACACACACAGCCAGACCCAGACACGCAGCACGACGCCCTCCCTCCTCCCCCTCCGCGGCGGCTTCAGCTATGCACACCCACAGCTGTGCGCCTGGGGGGGGGGCTCTCATCACAGTGATAGATGAGCCCGTCAGATCTGGGGACCACTCCCACCTGGAGGAGACCCTTCCCACATGCCCAGGCCCCCCTTCTTCTAGGGGGGTGGAGACTTTGCACCCCTATCCCATCCTATTTTGCTTTTTAGATGCAGGAGTATCTAAGGAGTAGATGGGACCTGAGCAGCCTCAGCCAGAGTCCTGGAACAGTGACATCAGCATCGCCCAGACACAAGCTCCTGGTTCCCTGCGTGTGCGTTCCTGACCCCTCCCCACTCAGTCCTTCACACAGGCACTGACAAGTCAGGCTGTCAGCAAGTTTCCTGAGCCCAGAGAGCCAAACACGTCCTGGACGTTTGAGAGGCCAGGATCTCTGCCTGCCTGCCCTGGGGAGCGGGCTGGTGTGAAAGTCACTGAGGCAAGAGGATAAACAGCCTAGATTCAAAACCAGATCTGGAGCAACTGAAAATGCACTGGAGGAGCTAAAGGGGTGGGGAATGGCTGGAGACCATCAGAGCAGCATGCTGGGAAGGGCAACCTGAAGTGGGGCCGCAGTCTGGTCAGGAAGGACACAGGGACCTGAGGTCACCTCTCAGGAGGCACTGTGTGTGGCAGGGGGTGGGGCAGAGCTGGGCTGGGGAGCTGTGAGAGTAACCTGGCGAGGGCTGCACAAGGCATCATGGGACGGGACAGGAGCTAGGGCGGCTAAGGTCAGGGAGGTACACCGCTGAGGGTCCTCCAGATGGGACAGCTGGCTGACCAAGGGACAAAGTGGGCAGCAAGATGGTACGACATGGGTCCACTGGATATAAGCAAAGGCCACCAGACACATCTGATGACGTGCACACACTTCTACACACATGCGCAGAGACAGTACAATTTGAGGGACGGAGAGAAAGAATGGGTAGGGATAGAGAATTGGTGGCATGTGAATGTCCATCCTAACTTCTTTCTTGAACCCTCCCCTCCCAATGTTCTCCTGGTTTTCTACTATTCCCACAAGGCCTTTTTTTTTTTTTTTTTTTTTTTTTTTTAATCAGACTGAAGAAGGCTGGGTTGTCCGTTGGGACTGGAGAACTCAGGGGACATCTGGGCTGGGCTCTGCAGCCACTCACCTCTTTGGGCTGCTGTTTCCCAGCCTGCTGCTGGGTAAGGAGCTGCAGGTGGAGCTGTTCTTGCTGCTTCTTGTAATATTCCTGCAGCTGAGGGAACAAGAGGGGTTGGTTTCCAGGAGCTGCTAGGTGCAAACCCAGCCCCGCCTTGCCAAAGCTCCTGCAGGCAGGGCATGAGAGTTCCGTGAACATGGCCAGGCAGAGAGAGAGAGAGAGAGAGAGCTGAACTCTTCGGCATGTCACCGAGAGTGTGTGTTGGGGGATGGGGGCATGGTGTTCCACTACTTCACCCTGCTCCCCCAGAGTTCTAGAGACAGAAGGGAGGCTAGCTCGTGGGAAGGAGGAGGGGGAGGGAGAGGCAGCTGAGGACTCTCCCAGCAGCCCTGGAGGAATGCAGATCCGTCTGGCCTGGGCAGTCTCTCTGGTTTCTGCTACAGCATAGGTCCTCAGTGAAGCTCAGGGAGGGAGTAGGGGATGCTGCCCTGGGGCTAGACTCACCTGCTGGAGCATGAGAGCCTGTTGCTGCTGCAGCAAGGCCTGCAGCTGAGGAGGTGACAGGATCTGCTGCATCTGCTGCGGAGTAAACATCTGCTGCGACATCATGGCCACAGACACAGGCACCTGTGGGATGCACCCCGTCAGTCAGAGGTAGTGCATGGGCACGGCAGAGTGTCTCTCCAGTGCGCCTGCCTGGGTTCATATTCTGGCTCTGCCACCTATGGGGCTGCGTCTCTTTTGACTTTTTGTTTGAAATGATTTTTTTTTTTTTTTTTTTTTTGCAGGTGGTGATGAGACAGGATCTCATCACGTGTCCCAGGTTGGCCTTGAACTTCTTATCTTCCTATTTCCCAAGTGCTGGGATTACAGGCCCATGCCTCTGTACTTTGTTTTATTTGAAGATATTTTCACTCTCTAGCCCAGGCTGGCCTTGAACTCCTCTTGTCTCAGTCTTCCAAACGCTGTGATCACAGATAAGAGCCACTGCACTCCACAGAGCTGTCTCTGGACATATGATTTAACATGTCAACCTCTTCAGGCTCCTGGAGGAGTAGCAATAACAGTAGCCAGAGGCTAGTGTATAGCAATGACCAATAATAAATGGCTGTGATCGAGGGATGCGTGGTCCCAGGTGTGGGAGATGAGACGGCACCGGAACAGACCACTGGGCTACTTCCAGCTCTTACTTAGTTTGAGATCCCAGCAAAGTGACCTGCTTAGGAGCAGCTGGGAGACAAGTCAAAAGTATCCCACCTGCTGGCCATGGTGGTGATGGCCTATAATTCTAGCACACAGGCAGATCTCCTGAGTTTGAGGTCAGCCCGATGGACACAGCAAATTCTAGGCCAGCCAGAGCTACACAGTGAGACCCTGTCTTCCCCCAAGCAGCGCACTTGACATGATTGCACTCTGGCACGAGCCCACCTGGACTCACTCTGAACACCTGTGTTCATGGTGCACATGGTGGTCCAGGGCAGAGGCCCAGAGAGCACACACTGCTGGGACCGTTCTGGAGACGTGCACGTGAGTGGACTCACATCTGCAGTGGAGTAGAAAGCAGAGCAGACCAGCAGGCTTACAGTCACTTGCCCTCTCTGGGACATCACTGTCCTCGAACATAAAACACAGGAACTGGGCTACAAGAAATGAATTCAGGATTCCCAAAGCCCAAGCAGAGTAGCTTTCTGCCTCCTGAGCCTGTTAGCACTCTAGAAGGTGCAGAGGATTTGGCCACAGTAAAACGGTTCAGAGAAGAAACAATGACGTCATATTTTCCCATAGCCCTACCTTCTCTGAGCTCCCTCAGTCACAGCAAGGCAGTTTAAGCCATTACACAGTCCTATGGTGGCGAACAGGTGCTCTGATGGTGTCCCACCACAGGCTGGCAGATGGGCTGGGCTAGTCTAACGTGAAGGGCCATTGGCTGAGATCTCAGGGTGACTACCCTCTTTGACGCTTTAACCCCAAGATTGGGGCTGTGGCTCTGTTGGTAGAGCACTTGCCTAACATTCAAAAAGCCCTGGGGTTGAACCCCAGCACTGTATAAAATCAGGTGCACACCTGTAATGCCAAATACCAGAAGAGTGGATGCAGGAGGGTCAAGAATTCAAGGTTAACTTTGACTACATATTAAGTTTGAGGACAGCTTGAGCTACATGAGACACTGATCCAGACCAGAAAACTACTACTACTACTACTAATAATAATAATATTAAGAAGAAGAAGGAGGAGGAGGAGGAGGAGGAGGAGGAGGAGGAGGAGAAGAAGAAGAAGAAGAAGAAGAAGGAGAAGGAGGAGAAGAAACTTAGTCGGGCCGTGGTGGCATGCAGCTTTAATCCCAGCACTCAGGGAGCAGAGGCAGGAGGATCTCTAAGTTCAAGACCAGACTGATCTATATACAGAGCAAGTTCCAGGACAGCCAGAGCGACACAGAGAAACCCTGTCTTGAAAAACCAAAAAGAAAGAAGGAAGGAAGAAAAGAAACGGTTACCACCAGGACTAGGAACTGAGGTCACTGAACTCAAACTCAGGGCTGAGACTTGTCAGCCTCTCAGCTGGGGCTCCCCATGAGAGGAGGAAGGGAAGGCCGCCCACGGGCTCAGTGTTGGGGTGCTTCCAGCCTGAGTTCTCTATGCTGCCACCCACCTGCTTCTGGGCATCCACCAGCAGGCTCAGGGACGCCTTCCACTGAGCCCAGCCCCAGGTCCCTCAGCCTGTGGGTCTTGACACCTCAGCAGCCCAGCCTTAGAGAGAACCTTTCTGGGGTGAAGTTTCTTCCTCCTCCTATTTTCTAGTTTTTCAAGACAGTGTTTCTCTGTGTAGCCTTGGCTGTCCTGGAACTCACTCTATAGACCAGGCTGTCCTCGAACTCAGGGATCTGCCTGCCTCTGCCTCCACCTAAGTACTGGGTTTAAAGGCATGTACCACCACCGCCCAGCTTGTTCTTTTTAAAAATTAATCTAATCTTGTTTATTAATTTATTATTATTTCATTATTATTATTAATAGTGTGTGTATCCCCTACACAAAGGACAACTTTTGGAGCTGATTCTCTTTTCATGGGTTCTAGGGGCTCGAACTCAGGTTGCCGGGCTTCTGTGACAGGCGCTTTACACACTGAGGCACCTCACCGGCCCTCATCACGGCTCCTTGAAAAGGCTAATAAGCACCGTTGTCTCCGTCTGGCCTGGGAGCTGAACATCATCCCTTCTCAGCCTCACACTGGAGAAATGATAATGCTGCTGACTGAGCGAGCAGGTGCCAAGCTGGTGGCTAAGCCCTTTAGCAGGTCGTCTCTCCCCAGTGTCCAGAGCAACCACTGAGAAGTGCACACCATCTCCACTTAGATGGTGGAGGTCAAACAACCAGCCCCCAGCCCCAAAGGACAATAGCAGAGTGGAGCATAAAGGACATCCCAGGGGTCACTTAGGGCAACTCGCAGGTCACTTGTTCCAACCACTGCAAGAACGGAACAGGAGTCAGGAGAGAGGGCAGGCAGACACACCCCAAGGACCCTACTGGGCACCAGGACAGGAATGACTGATGGTAGAGAGGAGCCAAGGACATGGCCTAGCCTTCCTTGGGGCTTTCTGACTTGGGAGTCGAGGAATGGAAGAGATGGCCTGAGAAGGTGTTTCTGGGCCCCCGGCCTCCGGTCAGTTGGCTGAGTAGCTGGCTGCAGAAGCCTCAGTGGAGATGGACTTCACCCTGTGTGCTGATCTCCAGGTAGCCAGCCAAATGGAGCCAAAATAGACTCAGTAGATGGCTTGGCCCAGCTATCACCATGCTCATCTTGGGGTTCTGAAGAGTGGAGGCTCTCTCACGGTATCTGCAGACACGCTGGGCTGCAGTGTGTCAGTATGGACGCTGGTCAGCTGGGAGGCTCAGCAGCTGGGAGTCCCTGTCTAGAGACCAGCCTCAAAGCTAACACAATCAATAGCACCATGGCAGGGAGGATGGCTGACTGCCAATGCTACTCGGGCCCCAGCTCTCCACCCACCTCGAATGCAGACTGCTGGGTAAGGCGGCCCGATTAGGAGGAATGAGACAGTGTCTGACATGGAGGAAACGTTATCCAGGGGCTGAGGGTTGGGAGGATCCAAATTCAACTCCTGAAGGATAGCCTCTGGGGTCCCTGGTAAGAGGATAGTATGGGGCACAGGCTGCCACGTGGTTTGGGTCTTGCCAACGACCAGAAGATCCTCAGGCTAATTCTGTACTGAAGTTGATTCAGAAAGACAGTGGTGGCCAGGAAAGGGGTCTAGTGCCTGTCATCCCATCACGTGGAGTCTGAGGCAGGAGGATTACCTCAAGTCTGAGGTCAGCCTGGGCAATTTAGTAAATTCCTGGCCAATCAGGACTACAGGGATGGGAAGGAGGATAGGAATGTAACTTAGTGGTAGGGACTTGTCCAACACGCACAGAACCCTGGGTTAACTCCTAGCACTACATAAACCAGGTGTGGTGGTGCATGCCTGTAATCCTAGGTGGAGACAGAAGGATCAGAAGTTCAAGGTCATCTTCATCTATATCTACATAGAGAACTGGAGGCCAGCCTGGCTACATGAGACCCTATCTTAAACAAAAACAAAAACAAACAAAAATCCAAAAAACCTCCATAAAACACAAAGCCAAAGAAAAGGCACAACTTCCAGAACTGTGGGGCTGAGAAAGAAGCCAAGCTGGCCCTGACTGCCTCTTCGAAGTCCTCCCCGGCTGCCTGCTCACAGCCTTCTGTGACTGATTTCTAGTTACAGCGAGGGCCACTCCTCGGGCTTAATACCGCCTTGAAGCTCACCGAAGCTAGCTGCAGGAAGATGGTAAATGAGGCTGGAGGTGAGGGACAAGTGACCTGTCCAGGAGCAGAATGTGGCCATGGGACCCCAACAACTTCCCTTCATTACCCACGTCACTCAAGTCCTAAACCCACAGCACATCCTTTCTGCTAAGGGGCCCGGCCTTAGGCGTCCCATTTCTCCACTAGCCCTGGGTCCTACTTGAGGACAGAGTTCCCACGACCCCGCCCCCCCCCCCCACAGTGAAGATGGGGTACGGTGGGAAGCAGGGGAGGCAGACCTGACCCTGGGATAGACAGGACTGGGGAGAAGAAGCTCAGGAACCCCGGGACTTGGGTGGCACAGGTGCGTCACTGACTGGGGTACCACATGGAGCGGAACTGAGGCCAGTCCTTTGGGCTCAGGCTAGTCTCTGGCCTTATTCGTAGGGTGTTGCAGTCGGTTTTAACTGTCAACTTGACACAACCTAGAATCGCTTGAGAAGAGTCTCAATGAGAGATTGTCTGGATCAGGTTGGCTTTCGGGAATGCCTGTAGGAGATTGTCTTGATTACATTAACTGATGGGGGTGTGTGTGCCCGGAAGTGAGTGGCATGTTGGCACCATTCCCTGGACTGTGGAAGAGAAGAGAAGACGAGCTGACACTAGACACACATGCATCCATTCTCTCTGCCTCTGGGATGTGCCGCCTTGAGTTCCTGCCTCGACTTCCCTGCGATGATGGAATGTAACTTGGACTTGTGAGCCAAATATACCTTTCCTTCCCTAAGCTGATTTTTGTCAGGGCCTTTTATCACAGCAACAGGAATTAGGGCATGGAGCGACACTGACTAGTTAGTTACATACTCTCTCTGAGCCTTGGCTTTCTCATTTGCAAATGGATTAATAATAGCAGCTTTCCCATGGGTATGAAGACAGCGACACTTGCAGAGGGCCAGCCTTGGGTACTCACTCTGCATCCAGGCTGGTAGGGGGTGGGGTAGGCTTAGGTGGTTCATTCGGTAAATGCTTGAGAAGACCCTGAGTTTGATCTTCCACCCCTACCTCTGGGACCAGCCAGGGTAACCTAACCGCTGAGCCCCAGGCCACTGAGAGACTGTCTGCGGAGGTGGGGATGATTCTGAAGCTATCTTGGGGTGACATGAGAGGTAATCTTGGCCTCCACATGCACATACACATACGCACACAAACGGGAACACATGATATCTTCTGAGTGGGTGAGGAAGCTGATTTCTGGGAGGTGAAAAGGCAAGCCGCGGGCTACCTTTTCTCTCCTGGAACCCAATTCGAGGCAGCTCTCTTTGGCAGGGGAAGGCGTCCTAAGGAAGTGATCTTCAGATAACCATCTCAGCACCCAGCTGGAAAGTCCCCTGATGCTGGTCCTCCTCCAAGTCCATCCACCTCCTCCTGTCCTGCTGGGTTCACTTGATGCTTTCCAATTGTGGAGTGTGTGTGTGTGTGTGGGGGGGGGGTTTGCTCTCACCTGCCTGCTTTATAAGGAGGTGCTAAGCCAGGCCAGCAAGGGGAGCGCTGCTGGAGACCCAGAGAACATTCGTGGGGAGCTCCCTCATCCTCTGCGACCTAGTCACACACCCCCTGAGAACTGTCTCCCCTTGAGATCTCCCTCCCTCCCTCCCTCCCTCCCTCCCTCTCCTGCTGCCCTTTCCAGACTTTGTCCCCCTCCGCGCCCCAGCCACAACCCTTTGCCAGCTCCCCACTCGGAAGACCTCTCAGGTCGCTTAGACTGCTCTGAGGCCACCGATGGCCATGGCTGCACAGCTGTCTGGCACCTTGAACTTTTTCAAAGCATTTTCCAAACATATGCTTAAAAGAAAGAAAGAAAAAAGCATAGATAACTTGTCTGTGAGCACCGGACCCTCTCCAGGACCATGCTGTATCCTTCAAGTACCCTGAGTCTATCTTATGTCCCTGTCCCCTAAGTTCTCCAGGTCCCCTCGGGGCCTCAGAGGGCTCAGGAACAACTCGACACAGTGCTCACCCCATCCCTTCCTTAAAACTTCCTTTCAGAGCCTGGCTTAATCCAGTCCTCGGTCCTAGCCACCCGCTCTGCCCCAGCGGGGAGGGGGCTCGGGCGGCTGGGAGGAAGCGGCTGGCCAGAGTAGTGACCCATTGGGACCCAGACTGCGATTCTCCCGCGTTCTTTGGGGACACAAAAGGTAAACAGAAGGCCAGGCTTCCCCACCTCCTGCCGCTCCCCCTCCCCCTGCAGCCAGCCAGATGGGCCGACAGGCTGGGGGGAGGGGAGAAGGGAAAAAAAGGGCAGATTGTGCAAAGGAAAACACAAGAGACAGGGAAGGCAAGAGACAGGAAATAGGGAGAGACTGGGAGAGATAAGGGGGAGGGGAGACTCAGTGATTCTTCAACTGAGCAATCTGGGAGGGGCCAAGACCCAGCCTGGTGACCGGGTAGCACGTGGGGAGGAAGGAGGACAGCCCGAGAGCCAGCGGGAGGAGCCCGGGTGAGTCAGGTCCAGAGAGGGTGCAGACAAAGAAGCTGGGCAGACCCAGGCCTGGCCGCTCAGGTGGAGACGGGAGGTGTTAGTGCCTCGGCCCCACCCAGCAGTGACTACTTCCTCAGGAGCGCGGGGCTGGGGAGGCGGGCTTGCTCTGAGGGGTCTGTGACCTCTCCCTGGGCCTAGCATCCCCCCAAGTCCCCGTCCTCCATCCCAACCCTGCCCGGTGCGGGCGGGCGGGCGGGCGGGTCCGCCCCTCTCACCTGCACCGCAGAGGCCGACTGTTTACCGTCATTGTTCCCGGGGGAGTTCAGGCTGGAGGCTTGCTGTAACAGGAACTGCCGGGCCACCTGGAGAGCCTGTAAGACAGGGGCTGAGTCAGTGCGAGGCCCCAGCAAGGCCCTCAGAAGTGGCTGGGATCCGGGATGAGTATGGAAGCGGGTGGGGGGTTCGGGCTGTAAGGAGGAACACCCAAAGGTCCTGAGGGAGGGTCACAGGTCCATATGGGCTTGGGGTAAGGATGGAGGTAGGAGAGGCTGGGAACCGTCATGGTAAGAATCACAGTAGTCGTCTAGGACTCACCCCGGGATCAGAGTGAGTCCATTGGTTTTCCACTGGGACAGCAAAGGTCAAGGGTCAAAAGGACTCCAGGTGAAAGGGCAGGAAGGTGAACTCAGGGTAGAATAGTAGGTACTTTTTACTGAGAACCCATGTGCCTGGTGCTTCACAAATTTCTTTTCATTATCTGTTTTTGAGGCAGGCCATGGCTGCCCTGGAACTCACTATGTTCAAGACCAGGCTGACTTTGAACTTAAGAGATCCTTGGGCATCATTCAGGGCTAGAGGCAAGCTCTCGATCCTGTTATAAAGCTGTGAGTTGGGCTTAGCAGCCTTCTCTTCCAGCCGAGGCAGCCAAATCTCTAGGAGGTTAAGTCAGTGACTTGTCCCAAGATCAGCAGCCCTGGAAGCCTGCTTCTGAGGTTTAAGGAGGGGAGGAGGAGTGTCCGCCAAGAAGCGACCTACGGGAGGGGCAATGCCATGAAGCTAGGGCACACGGGGGGTACAGGGGGGGGGGGTGTGGAGGGGAAGGGTCAGGGGCCCCGAGGAAACTGATCAGTCACATGAGTGTCTGGGCTTGGTGGCCAGTGACAAGGGACTGAGCCAAGGTGATCCTAGGAATGGGATGTGTGTGTGGGGGGGGGGGGGGAGGTGGGGGGGTACAGCCTGTGAATAGGTGGGTGGTGATAGTCTGGTAGAAGAGTGAGGGGTCAACCCAGGAATGTGCTCCCCTGGGGCCCAGCCAAGACCTTGTCTCCAAGACCTGGAGGTGAGGTGGTGGCAGTGGGGACCTGTCCAGTGAGTTCCAGGTTCCTCAAAGGCCTCCTGGAGAGCCAGAGCAGATGTATTCAGGCCCTGGAGGCAAGGCTTTGGCACCAGGCGCATATGGGCTGCAATCCCAGCTCTGTAGTTGACTGGCTGTGACCTTGGGTAAGTCATTCCATCTCTCAGTGGTTATGTCGCTTTATCCGTAAAACTGGGACACTACCCACTTCAGAATCATGCGGAGGGATGAAAAGACCAAGACTGGCACCTCGTTGGCATTCAGGAAGTGTATACCCTTTTCTTCTCAATCATCCCCAGGTGGCTCTCTGCTTACCCACACTTGTTAGATGAAGGTGCCCAACTTGTAGCTGGCTCGCACCCTGGCGCACACACCTGTTTCTTTCTCACGTGGATTCCATTCTCCTACCCCAGCATCTTTAAGGTAAAACTCTTTTCTCTTCTTTCCCTGCCTGCTCTTCCCGAGGCTGAGGACCAAGCCCAGGGCCTCCTACACCTCCTCAGGCAAGCGCTCTACCACTGAGCCACACCTCCAGCCCCGGCCCCACCATGGATGCGTGGTGGACACTCACAGCTCGGCAAACACCCTCTGAGCGGCCACTGTGTACCCAGTGTAACTGTATATACAATCCGCCTGCGTGGTCCTTCGCGGTGTTGACTGGCACGGCTTCCTGGGGCTTCGGTCTAGTTTACCTTAGGACACTATCTAAATACTCACTGGTGTATCTATGGGAACGTGCGTGCTCCTAGGCAGCCCCGTTGCCTGACCACCCCCAGCTCCGCCCTCCAAATGGCCCAGACTTCCAGGCGGAGTCAGGATGCTGCCTCTCCTGAAGGGTTTTCTTTAGAAAGCAGAAATTGGACCTTCCTGGGTCAAGAGATTCCGAGAAACTACAGGCAGAGAGGGTGGTAAATGGTGTGGAGAGGCAGGGGGGTGGCCCCGGGGCCCCCAGGAAGGAATTCTGGCTTCTGTCGCCTAGCTCTTATTGGCCTCCACGTCTAACCATATACATAATTCTTCTTGTCCTCTAGGGTGGAGATGGCACAGAAGGGCAGCCGGGCGGTAAGGGGTGGGAGTGGGGGTTGACCCCAGAGCTGACCAGCACAGGGGATTCAAGAGACATTCGTCAGTGGGAAGGGGACACACCCTGATGAGGGGGTACAGCAGCAGGGTTCTGGGGAAGTTCAGGAGAGAGCCTGGCCCAGTCTCTGGGCCTGCAGAGTAGCCAGGGGAGTTGAATTCATTCCTCACCAACTCTCTTTCTTTGTGGTTCCCTGGAGCACGAAATTACAAGATTTGCGGGGGGAAGGGATGTGTGTGACAGGGTCCTGCAATCTCATTCCTGGAGGCAACAGGCCCTCCACTCCCCACCTCATGAACTTCGCTCTCCTCTTTCCACCCTGTCTTGGGGAGCTCTCCCCCAGGCCAGCTGAGTTAGGTGAGGTGGTTTACCCCTCTCTCTCTATTCCCCCACAGGGGTATCTGCTTCTTCTCTCCCTCCTTCATTAGCATGTATGAAGTGCCTACTGTGTGCTAGGCCATGCTAGGTGGTGGGTGGCCCTGCCCCCAGGTGTTCCACTGCTGGGGGCAGGGGGGTCTCTACGGGACTGAGGACAAAGTAGGGAACTGAACCATCAATGTCACCCTCATGTGGTAGGACTCCCGTGCTGTGGGGCTCTGATGGGGCCTCCCAGAGGTGATGGCCCTAGGGTCCTGGAGACCTGGAGGGTCTGCTCATCAAGTGGACCAGGAGGAGAGGTGCTCCTGTGCTGTGCTATCACACCTGAAGTGAGATGTGGGGGCTGACAGGGCTTGAGACAGTCCCCAGGTCAGGCAGAACGTTGGACTGTGCTGGGAGGCAACGGGAAAGGCCGGAGTCTGGCTGCAGGGGCCCCGGAAGCTGACGACCTGCTCTCCAGGCACCTCACTCACTCACTCACTCCCTCCTTCCCTTCTTCCCACACAGCCTGGAGGGATGGGACACCTCCAGGGACAAAGCAAGTTCCTTTCTCATCCTCGCCTAGAGCCAGCCTTGACCTACCTGGAATGTAGTACCACCTAAAGAATAGACTGAAGGTGCCCAATGATGGGTGTGGACAGATTCCAGGACTGTGGTCTAAGCTCCCCTCCTCAGATGGCCATGCCATACCACACACCATGCAGTGTGGGTGTGTGGGCAGTAACTGCTGTCCTGGGCTCTACTTTATGCCGTGAGCTTTGCTGTGCATGCACCTGGCTGAGGACGGTGCTCTGGGAGCCGTGGGCATCCCCAACCTAGGCTGTCTTTTTGAAGACTGCCCACTGGGCTAGGCAGGTCTAAGGCATTGAAGCTTCCTAGTTTCATTCATCAGTGTAAAGAAGCAAGTGCCAATGTCTTTTGCCCCTGCCACTGAGGGTTAAATAAACCCCTGGACCCACAGCCTCTGAGACATGAAAACAACCAGCCCTGACCTCACAGCCCAGCTCACCTTCTCCAGTGATGCTGACCAAACTGGAGCCACCGTGTGTGAGTGTGTGTGTGTGTGTGTGCAGGTGCATATGTGGGGATATCAGAGAATAAATAACTCTGTGGAGTCAGCTTTCCCCTTTCACCTTTACATGGGTTCTGGGGATCGAACTCAGGAGGCAGGGTTCCACAGCAACTATTTACCCGCTAAATCGACTGGACCAGGAGCCCCTTAAGAGCATGGATGTTGTCAAATTCACCTGTGAGCTTCCCACCCCCAACACATAGTAGGCATAATTCCTGCACACAAAGTCCATCTTCTTTCAGGCTAAGTATGGAAGGCTGGCAGGGGGTGATCCTAAGTTCAAAGGCTAAACCTGTAAAGAGCTTTGTAGTACTCAAGGCGCTTCTGTGGTGTCAGGATGGCCAAGAGGTCCACAGTGCCAGAGCCAAAGCACCTCTGCAGACACTAACAGAACTGTCCAGGAGCATCCTTGCACTAAGCTAGGCAGGGCAGGTGTAACTCTGTTCACTTTATAGACAAGGAAACAGGTCCAAGGTAACGGCTCAGACCCAGACATGGATCCAGGCAAAACACCAATGCGTATAAAAGAAAAAGAAAAGAGCACAGAGATCCAGAAGGGACCTAGGGCTCACCCAGAGGCAGAGTGGCAGAAGCTGAACCGGAATCCACCAGACCTAAGGCTGAACTCGGCAGGAAAAACGAGCATGAGCCAGCGGGTAATGGGAGACTCCATATCAGTGAGGCGTGTTCACATGCAGTGCTGAGGGTCAGGCCTAGACTTTGTCTAACTCCGGAAACCCACCTTCTTGTCTGTCTCGGGAAACTTTCTGGCAAAATTGGAATTCAGCCCTATCCACATTTGTTGATATTTATGTGAGCTTTTGTGATCAGCTCAGACCACTAAGCTCGCAGGGCAAGTACCTTTAGCCCCTGGGCCACCTTATTGGTCCTGTGTTGATCATTAATGTGCTGAGGACAGGCTGGATTTAGGTGAAGGGGGGCCCAGAAGGTGTCCAGGAGTGCGGCCTTCACCCACCCCCTCCCTGAGTCTCAAATCTGAGAAGCAACTTAGGAAAGGCTATCAGCTCTAGGCCCAGGACAATTTAGTCACTGACCTATTGTCCCAGGAGCCACTGCCAAGTTCAAGGAGGAACTCTTTACTGCCTGAGCTCTCTAGTTTAGTGGGCTGATATGACCACCAAACACACAGGCCAAACCTGACACAGCTAAGCCTTATGCTGGGGACAGCAAGTTACACAAAACACGGCCAAGGGAGACCTGAGGAGACACTTCACTGCAGAAGCGGCTAATTCTTCCCAGGGAGAGTATTCAAGGCTGAAAAGGAGAGGTGCAAAGGCCCTGAGGTAGAAAAAGCAAACCATGAGGTATATCATAAACTATACACAGGCCAGCCAGGTGGCGCGTGCTTTTAATTCCAGCACCTAAAAGCAGAGATAGGAGGATCTGGAATTTGACACCAGCCTGGGCTACACAGCAAGACCTCTCCAGATGTACTCTCTCTCTCTGTCTGTCTCTATTTCTCTCCTTTCCCCTCAACCAAATAGCAGGCTGAGGCTGAATTCTACAGACAGACATGGAGCAACTCAGTAAATAAAGGCAGTTTTTTTTTGGCTTCTTCTATATGTGTATGTACATGTTCCTATGTGTGCTAACACATGCACGCACGCACGCACGCACGCACGCATGCACGCACGCACGCACGTGCATGCGCCTGTATGTGGAAACCACACCAGTAAAGACTCAACAATGGAATCCTCCTCAATAGCTCTCCCTTTGTTTTTTGAGACGAGGGTTTTTCCCAAGTCTGCCAATTTGGCTAAGGTAGCTGGCCAAACTACCGACTCTGCCCTTCCAGCACTGAGAGTCTAGGCTTTTTAAATGGGCACCAGGGGCTAGAACTCAGGTCTTAATAATGCTTGCATGCCAAGCACTTTACTTGACTGAGTCATGGCCCTACTCTGTTTTGTTTTTGTCTTTTAATATTTTTTTCTTTTAAAGTGTATGGTCTTGTTTGTTTGTTTTTGCCCATGACCACAGCCATTCTGGTGCCACAGAGGCCGGAAGAGGGCATCAGATTACAGACAGTTGTGAGTCACCATGTGGGTTCTGGGAATCAAACCCTAGTCCCTAGGAGAACAGTCAGTGCTCTTAAACCACTGAGCCATCTCGATGGTGTTATCTATTTCTGTTCTGTGCTATCTAACCCCTGCTGGTAAACAGCAGGTGTCTAATACGTGCTCCTTAAATACTCATCCATCCCTCAAAACTTTCGGACAGATCAAAGGAGGGGATGGCAGGGAGAAGGGGTCAGAGGCCTGAGGTCAGTGGCAACCACCATAGACCAAACTAGCCCAGGGAGACACAGGTTCTAGACCAGTAAGGCTTTTTCCTCCAGTGAAGAGGCATAAAGATGAAATTACACAGAGAAGGGGGGCAAAGAGTGGGTGGTGGGGAGATTATAAAACCCCCAAAGTGATTCTACTTTTCTTCCCTTGGATCTTTTTTTTTTTTTTTTTTAAAGAAAGCTTTTTGGAAAAGGCTGTAAATTTTTTTTACACCAACCTCGTAAAAATGACATCGGCATATTCTCAAATTAGAACCATTAACATGAAAACCAGGAAAGCACAGGCACAGACAGGCCTCCCAGGTGGGAGACATCCCCAGGACAGTCCAGATTCAGGGTCCCTGCAGAGGGTTCCCGCTTCTCGAGAGGCTGGCCTCAGCAGGTGCAGACCAGCCATGGGCCAGTGGCAGAGAAAGGACTTTGTCCCTGGACAGCTCCTGCGTCCTGCCCTTGCAGGTGCCAGCACAGGTGGGCTTCCCAGCAGCTTGACTCCCAGTGACAGCCAAAGCCAGCTTGGCATGGTTCTGGGAGAGGCAGAGCTGGGTCTAGTGTCTGAGGGGATGGCATCTAGGCATCGACAAGGAGCGAAAGTGCAGAGGTGGACGGCATGGCTCACAGTCAGGTCCTCTGTCTGAGCTGTAGAATTCTCCAGAAGTGGGTCTACTCCACACTGCCTGGCCCCAGCCACTTCTTCTGGGGCTGGATTTAGACTAGAAACCAGCAGATACCTTCCTCAGGGATCCTACTAGGGCATTTCAGAGCAACCCCAGCTCACACTGTAGGTTCCAGGGGAGCCCACGGGTGACTGGAATTCAACTCTCTGCACTTCAACCCTCACCCTAAGCCCTTTGCCCTCAGGAGAAACAGACTACCCCTGCCCCCGCACTGTTCTCCTCAGTGGGGACTAATCCTGGCTTCTGTGGAAAGGAGGTAACAGCAGGGAGCCAGAGCAGAGAAGCTCTGTATGGGTCTCCTGGAGGAAAGCCAGGGGTCCTTCCCCCAGGCTCGGGGCCCCTTCTTTTCTCCGAAAGGGGCTACCTCTTGGCAGATAGGATGGCCTTTGGCTCACTAATTCAGGAAGTGGCGGGCAGCCATGCCCCCCATCCCCTCAGTCCCCACCACTTCTCATCCACCTCTCCCCATCTACTTCTTCTGTGCTGAGGTACAGTTCTGAACCGCTCCCCACCCGAGTGCTTTTCTTCTGCACACCCCAGTTCCCCTGGGGAGGGACTCCATCTCCAGACGGACAAAGAGAAGTTAGTTACAGGATCAAAGAGGACACAGAGGAATCCAGGGCGTGAGGCTGGAGGACTGAAGATACGGCCCTGACCAGCAGGAAGGCTTCAGACAACTGTTGGCAGCCTGTGGGCGGCGGGGCGGGGCTGATCCCCTCTGGAAGCTCCCTTTCCACCCAGTCCTCCTAAGTAGCCCGGCAGAAGAGGGCCAGATGGAGGAAAAGCTCTTTCCATTCTTCCTCTCCCCTCCCCCCAGCTCCCTGACCCCCCACCCCCCATCTCTTTGGAGGGGGTGAGTTAAAAGCCCATTACTGGGCTCAGCCCCCCAACCCTTTTGAATCTCCTCACAGGATGTGACGGGGTGGGATTTGGCCCGGTTGCCATGGCAACTGCAGTGGGAGTTCCCAGACGCTAGGCAACCCTCTGGTGACCCTCTCTGACCTGTCACCCCTGCAACCCAAGGACAATGGGAACGCTGGCTCTGGGGGCCCGGGACGCCTTTCAGCTCCGTGGCCATTGGTTCTGCCTACCCCCACTCTGCCAGTTCAGCCCTCCTGGCCCCAAGTCCAGCTGTCTGCCAGCAAACCAGACCAGTCCCTAAGACCTTCCGAAATCAGGGCAGGGGCACACCTCTCACGGCCCAAGCCCAGTGGGTATTTGTGGGTCCCCACAGCATTTTCAGTAGCAGAGGCAAAATAAGCCTCAACTGTGCCTTGCTCAGGCTGACCTCCAACTCAATATGGTAGCAGAAGATGACCTTGAACTTCGGGTGTTCCGGTCTCCACCTTTCAAGTACTGACATTACAGGCCTGTGGGTGACATCATGCCCAGTTTATACAGCCGCTAGGGATCGAACCCAGGGCATTACATGTGTAGGGCAAGCACTCTACCAACTGAGCTACATCATCACGGCCTAGAGTTTCTGAAAGGTCTGTTGGTCCTCCCTCACCACCTTTACAGGATAGTCTCCACAGCGAGCGTGGCTGTGGAAGACGTGGGAAAGCCCCAGGGAGATAATGGAGCCTGGTTCTCCAGTGGCTCTGTTAGTAATAACCGCTCTGGGAAATACTGAAATGGGGTAGCCAGCAAGGGACTCTGTGCAGCCAGAACTGGCCTGGCAGCTAAGCTGGGTCGCCCCCTCACCTCTGTTTAAACAAGGTCCCAGCCTGCTGTTGCATGGAAACAGAGCACCAGCTCTTGTTCCGAAGTGACGTGGCTGGCCTCTTCAGCACTGTTTGCTCCAGCCTAAAGTCCTGTCAGCCGCCTGGCTTCTGACTCGCCCTGTCTGGCTGTCTCTCAACTCATTACTCCTAAAGGCCAGGACTGCATTTCCAGGACTTGTTTACCAAAGACACAGGGACCCACAGACAAAGGGACTGGGGCTGAGACCCTAGGAGGGCAGGACAGACTGTCAGACTTCTGCCTCCAGCAAGCACGGGGCGGTGGTTAGAGTCCTCCCAGCCTTCCTTTTGTTTTGACACAGGGATTCCTGTAGGCTAGCCTCCTACTCTCTGTACCTAAGGATGACATTGAATTTCCCCGCTGCCTTCCTCCTGCACCTAAGTACTGAAGTGCTACCATGCTCAGCGGGGATGCCTGTGTGTGTGTGTGTGTGTGTGTGTGTGTGTGTGTGTTCACAAGTGTGTGCCAGTGTGTTCACATGTGTTGAGACAGCGGTTGACTTTGGGATGTCCTCAATTGTTTTGCCACATTACTTTAAAATTTTTTATTCATCTATTCTTCAAGGATTACAGACATGCATACAATGTATTTTAATTGTATCGACCCCTAGCCCCGCCCCCGCCCCCCATTCCCACCTTATTTTTAGACACAGTGTTTCTCACTGAACATGGCTGGGGCTTATAGTTTCAAGTAGACTAGCTGGCCAGCCAGCTCCTGGGATTCCTGTCTCCCCCGTCACCCCAACACACTATGCTGGGATTATAGGTTTGTTCTACCACACCCAACTTTGATGTGGGTGCTAGGGATCCAAGCGGTCTCTCATGCTTTACAGAAAGCACTCTCCACTCAGCCATCTCCAGGGCCCCAGGGCTGCTTATGTCTGAGTCAGGGTCTCACCAAGTAGCCCAGACTGTTCTTAAACTTGAGACCCTCTTGCCTCAGCTTCCTGAGTGCTGGGATTATAGGAATGTGCTACTATACTTGGCTTTAAATTGACTTTTTTCCCCCCTCTGTTTTCTTAAATTATTATTATTAGTGTGTGTGTACATTTGTGCAGGGGCCCGGTTGCCACGGTGCAAGTGTGTGGACAACTTTCAACTGTTAGTTTTCTTCTTCTACCATGGGTTCTGGGCATGAGTTCAGCAAGTGCTTTTACCCAGTGACCCATGTCTCATGGGTCCTGCTTTTCTTTCTTGTTTTAAGAGACCCTTTTAGCCAGGCAGGAGGTATTCTCACTCACTGAGTACTCACACACGCATTTAGCACCTACTGTGTGTGTGAGAAGTTCTTCCTCCCACATCTCCCAGGTCACTGTGGCTGTAGTGGGAGCGACAGGGAGAGGGAGAGGGAGAGGGAGAGGGAGAGAGAGAGAGAGAGAGAGAGAGAGAGAGAGAGAGAGAGAGAGGGCTGAGCCCTGAATGAGGCACCTGGAGGCTGTCAATGCTGCCTCTGGCTGTCTCATCAGCGAAGTGGCCTTTCTCCCCAGGGATGCTGAGGCAATTTGATGACATTTAATGTCACAGTGAATCCAAAGGCTGTCGTCTTCTACAGACTTCCTGCTTAGGGCTGAAAGGCAGGTGGAAGCAACAGCTAACTTCCCTTCCTTGATCTTGCTTCCCCCGCCAATAATAACACCTACTTTTAGGGGACCAAGAGTTGCTGAATGTTCTCTCCCAAAGCCTCAGTTCATCTGTGGGAAATGGAAGAATGACCCACAGACTATGTTTCACTTTAATTGAAAATTTTATCATTTTAATTTTGTAGTGTTATTTTCAAGGTTTGGAGCCAATGAAACCTTTTCTTAAATCTCACATATTTTCCTTGGGCCTGGGCACTTCGCCCACGGTGAGTCCAGATGGATAAAACGGCCATCCCAGATTATTTGTGAAGCCGATACAGGATTTTCCAGGACTTTGGGATGGTCCCCAAAACAAACAGGAGCAACTGGAACGTCGACTTGAGATGGTAAGTCATGGCCCATGTACAGGGCAGAGCCCAGAAATTTGATCAGTACAGACGGTTCCGTCTCTCCTGCCCAAACATCTCCCCAGTTACCCAGAGGCCTGTGTTTATGCCTCATGGCAAGCTTTCTATTTTCCTTTTGAAATTACATTTTGTTTATTTATTTTGTGGGTATGTATGTGTGTACACAAGCCACAGGGCATGTGTGGGGGTCAGGAGACAACTTGCTGGAGTCAGGTCTTTCCTTCTACCTCATGGGTTCTAAGGATCGAACTCAGGTTGTCAGGTTTGGCGGCAAGCCTCTGAGCCATTTTGCTGGCCCCAAGGTTTTTTGTTTTTTTGTTCTTTGTTTAAGTTTCCAGTTTAGGCAGCTCCTCCAACCCTCTGCCACATTTGAAATTTTGCATGGTTCTCTTTGCAAAGAGATGCAGGAGGGTCCAAAACTGCGTTGCCTTGGAAAGGTTCTAGGGGTACATGTTTTTAAGATTTATTTATTTATTTATTTATTTATTTTTTTAAAAGATTTATTTATTTATTATGTATACAATGTTCTGTCTGCACATATCCCTGCAGGCCAGAAGAGGGTGCCAGATCTCATTACAGATGGTTGTGAGCCACCATGTGGTTGCTGGGAATTGAACTCAGGACCTTTGGGAGAACAAACAATGCTCTTAACCTCTGAGCCATCTCTCCAGCCCCCAGATTTATTTTTAATTATGTATATGTAAGTGTGTTGTCTGTGCATATATGCACACGAGTGCAGGTCCCTACAGAGGCCAGATGAGGGAACTGAATCCCCAAACCCGCACTGCAGATGTTTGAGCTGCCACATGGGTGCTGTGAATCAAACCTGAGTCCTCTGCAAGAGCCCATGTGTAGTTATATTTTGATTAAAAAAAAAAAAAGGATTCTGTCTCAGCAGAAAGCACAGACTCAGTGGGTCTCTTCCCCCAGAGAGTCTGCTTAAGATGGATGATGTGACATTGCCCACCAACATCCAAAGATCATATCCCTGAAGATCTGAGTTCAATCCCTGGGTCCCACATGATAGGAGAACTGACTCTCCAAAGCTCCATGCATGCACTGTGGCATGTGAACACCACACACACACACACACACACAAACACACACAGGTAATATAAAAAATATGATGCTAGGTGTGGTGGCTTACTCCTTTAATCATAGCATAGAAAGGCAGGCAGATCTCTGAGTTCCAGGGCAGCCTGGTCTATACAGCAAGCTCCAGGCCAGCAATGGCTAATAGTGAGACCCTGTCTCAAAACAAAACAAACAAACAAAACAAAAAAAAACTCCACAAATATGGAGAGTGACTGAGAAGGTCCCCTAAATCCATCTCTGCTCTCTGTACACAGGAACACACACACACACACACACACGCAAACAACACACACAGAACTGTTAACTCCCCTATTTTTCACACCTACTTGAACAAGTGTGAGGAGTGTCACACCCAGCTGCTTGGCATCCTAACAATTAGTATGTTAGTGGCAAGGTCGTGCCCTGTGGCTGCTAAGGTGCTGCCTGGGACTCAGGACAGGTTCCTTTGGTCCCTGTTTGAAAGGACCGATCACCTGAAGCATTGGTGAGCTGCTTCAGGTGTGACCCTGGAGCCTTGGGTGTTAAGAGGGTGTGTTGTGGCGGGGCGGTGGTGGCGCACGCCTTTAATCCCAGCACTTGGGAGGCAGAGCCAGGCGGATCTCTGTGAGTTCGAGGCCAGCCTGGGCTACCAAGTGAGTTCCAGGAAAGGCGCAAAGTTACACAGAGAAACCCTGTCTCGAAAAACAAAAACAAAAACAAAAACAACAACAACAACAACAACAACAACAACAAAAAGAGGGTGTGTTGTGGGGTAGGGAGAAGCCTGGGTGACAGCGATGTCTGGAGGAGCAGGAAGGCCCTCGCTGCACAGGGAGGATGGTATGGAGCACCCAGGGTCCTGTTCTGCTTTCCCAGCTGAGCCCCTAAGGGCCAGGCCACCAGCAACAGTTTAAGAGGCAAAGTCAAACAAGAAGACTTCCAAGGCCAGGGCTGGCTGGGCTGGTTCTTCTGAATCCTTCAAGCATTATCTCCTCCACCCTAACCCTTGGGTGGGGCTGAGACCTGCTCATTCATAAACTAACTAGGTTCTTCACCTGGTGCCCCTGGGTCTTCAGAGAGGCCAGATTACAGTCATAAAAGAGGAAAGGGCACACAGACTGGGTTCCTAGTGTGAGCCTTTAAAATACAAACCTGGGGGGCTGGAGAGATGGCTCAGAGGTTAAGAGCACTAGCTGCACTTCCCGAGGTCCTGAGTTCAATTCCCAGCAACCACATGGTGGTTCACAACCATCTATAATGAGATCTGGTGCCCTCTTCTGGCCTGCAGGCATGCTTCCAGACAGAACACTGTATACATAATAAATAAATAAATCTTCTTTAAAAAAAAAAATACAAACCTGGGCTGGAGAGATGGCTTAGCAGTTATTTGCTGTTCATCCAGAGGACCTGAGTTCGATTCCCAGCACCTGTATCCGGTGGCTCATAATCATCTATAATTCCAGCTACACAGTATCTGACGCTTGGGTCCTTTGCAGGCACCTGAACTCAAGCACATACTGTGTGCAGAATGAAGATATACACATAATTCAAAATATAAAAATAAGATAGGTGGTGGTGGTGGCACCAGAGGCAGGCAGATCTCTGTGAGTTCCAGGCCAGCCTGGTCTACAAAGCAAGTTCCAGGACGACTATTACATAGAAAAACCCTGTCTTGAAAAAAACGTGTGTGTGTGTGTGTGTGTGTGTGTGTGTGTGTGTGTGTGTATGAGAGAGAGATTGAGAGAGAGAGAGAGAGAGAGAGCGAGAGAGAGAGATTGAGATTCTCCTCCCTCCCTGCCTTCTTTCCACACTCTTTGGCCACTGGTGCCTGTAAGTTTAACCTCTTCACAGCTCAGATCAGAGACTTAGGCAGCCTTGGTTCACAGCACAAATAAAAACACCCCTGTGTGCACAGCACACACTCCTAAACCTGTTAATATAGCCAGTTTCTCAGCCACGTGCCTGTAAGAGCCAAGACACCCACAGACTCAAAACAGACTTTCAAAGCCTGCTGCCCAGGCGGCTGTCGGCCCTTATGGCTTTGCTGGGACTATTTCAAACTTCATAAACTTGGGCCCACAGTACCACTTGGAGCTCCCCAAGCTCAGGCTAGCCACCAGAACAGCAGACACACAGGGAAGCCCCTGGAGGCTGGCCCTTCTCACTATCTAAAAGACAGGGTGCTGGGCAGGACAGAGCAGCGATGGATGCCCGGGTGGCCCGGAGGGTGTGGGATAAAGGCCCGAGGAGATCGGCCGGCTCCTACCTGTTGCTGCTGGAAGTGCAGAAGCTCGGTGGAGCTCATCTCGCCATTGCAGTCCGCTCCGCCGCCGCCGCCGGCGGCCTCCCTGCCCGAGCCGTCCCTACCCGCAGCCGGAGCCGCGCCTGCCGTCCCGGCCCCACTGCCACCATCAGCCTGCCCAGAGAGGCTGCCCACGCCGTTCTGACCAGACGGAGCCGACCTGATTGTCTCCGATGCAGATTCCACCATCATGTCGCTCTCTCGGGACCTGGAGAAAGAGACATGGGGGAGGGGCTGAGGCTCAAGGATAGACTGCCAGGGCAGGTTCTACCTGGGGCTACAACTGAAAGCTGCCCCCACCCATCACCCACCTCACCAAACCCCGTCCTAGGGCGGTCCCTTCCTCAATTTCCCAGAAGCTCCTCCTGAGACCCTCTCAATGTCACCCCTTCCTCAGGGTTAAGGGGCAGCTGCATTTCCTTCTTCCAGTGAGAGGAGACCGGGGAGGGTAGGAGATGAGCCCGCACCTCTCCCCTCGGGGTCCTAAACCTGTTTTGGGATCTCCTTTCAGCTGGGACCTACCAAATCTCTTCCCTTCCACCAGCAATGTCCCTTGCCTTTGTTTCCATATAGATGCGGGAGTTCCCTGAGGGCAGAGGGCCCTAATCAACACAGGAAACTAGCTGCCCTAAGCCCTTAGCATCTACGGAAGGCATCCTGGGCCCACTATCCACCTTCAATTCTTAAGTCCTCAGCCCAGCGACCAAAGTAACTCTTATTTATTACTACCCACAGCCCAAGAGTCCTCCTCCGAACAGTGAGATCTGTATTTAACACCCATTTCACTGATGGGAAAACAGAGGCTGGGAGTATAGGCTTAGGTAAAGGCTTAGCATGTTGGAGGCCCTAGGTCCAAGCCCTAGCAAGCCTCACCCCCCAAATAGGGCAGTTAGTGTAATTCAAGGCTAGAGTGTGTGCTCAGCATGTGAGGCTTCGGTTCCCATTCCCAGCACTAGATAAACTGAGGCGGGAAAGAAGGAAAAAAACCTGTCACACCTATAATCTGTTTGGGAGGCTGTGGTAGGAGGAGTTCCAGGCCAGCCTGAGCTACTGGAGAACCTGCCTCACAAACAAAAAGATGGAAAGATGGCTCAGAGGTTAAGAGCACTAGCTGTTAGTTCCTGGCACCCAAATAGGAGTGCTCACAACTCCAGCTTCAGGGGATCAGACGCCCTCTTCTGGCAACCACAGACACCCACCCACCCACCCACACAAACAAAAAGTAAATCTGAAAAAAAAAAAAAAACCAAAAATCAAGTCTTTTTTAAAAATATATTTATTTTATGTGTACGTGTATTTTGCCTGCATGTATGTCATGTATGCAGCACGTACATGAAGAATCCTGAAGGAGGAGACATCAGATCCCCTGGAACTGGAGTTACAGACAATTGGTAGCCACCATGTGGGTGCTGGGAATCGAACCCACGACTCTGTCCTATGGAAGAACCACCAGTGCTCTTAACCACTGAACCATCATCTCTCCAGCCCCAAAGTCAGGTACCTTATCCAAAGCATGAGGGTCAAGGCCCAAATGCCTCCTCCTTAAACCTGGTCACATGGAGTGGCTGTAACCTCTCCAGACTGGGACAGTGAACAGCAGGGAGAGCAAGGCGTGAGGAGTTCCCTTCTCCAGGTGTAGAACATCCCACCAGCCTGACACACACTTCAGAAGGGGGACGTTTAGCATAAAATGCTATTCTGAAACCAGGAGGCGTAGTGCATGCCTCTGACCCCAGGGACATGGCTGTAATCCTGGGACTCTGAAGCAGAGGGATCACAAGTTCAAGACTCTGCCTCAAGCCCCCAGCACTCACTAGCATGTGCACACGCGGACACACACACACAACAAGCTCTTCTCAAATCTAGACTCTATATTACCCAATGAACAATCACCCTAAAGGGAACAGTTGGTACCCACCACAGACTGTTGTTTAACATATGTCTCAGACTCCCTAAACCTCCGTTTCCTTGTCTGTCAAAAGCATTTCATCCCAGCCTCTTGGAGACCTTTATAGACCATGAAGGCACCTGCCCAAGTAAGCCCTCATCAGCCCTAACCGTGAGGGCAGAGGTGACGAGGTTCAGAGAGGCTAATGATTTGTCTGATGTCACACAGGGATCAAGCCTCTTGAACACCCAGTAAGGACCGGAGAAGCCGGTCAGATAACCACACATCCTTCTCGGCCAATAGGATGAGGCCCTTCAGGTAACAGATTGAGGAAACTGTAGGAGGTGGCTGAATTACTTACTCTTCCCAAGGTGAGGCTCCCAGCATCCTCCTCCTCCCATTCCTACTTTTAAGTCTTTCCTTCTCTCCCCGGGGCCACGTGTTCAATCTTTATCCCTGCTGAAAGCAGGGTGGGAGGTGTGTAAGGGAATGGGGGGGGCAGAGGGGTCACACCACCACTCTGGAGGTGTGTAAGGGAATGGGGGGCCACGCAGAGGGGTCACACCGCCACTCTGGAGGTGTGTAAGGGAATGGGGGGGCACAGAGGGGTCACACCACCACTCTGGAGGTGTGTAAGGGAATGGGGTGGCGCAGAGGGGTCACACCACCACTCTGGAGGTGTGTAAGGGAATGGGGTGGCGCAGAGGGGTCACACCACCACTCTGGAGGTGTGTAAGGGAATGGGGGGGGCAGAGGGGTCACACCACCACTCTGGAGGTGTGTAAGGGAATGGGGGGGTGCAGAGGGGTCACACCACCACTCTGGAGGTGTGTAAGGGAATGGGGGGGCAGTGCAGAGGGGTCACACCACCACTCTGGAGGTGTGTAAGGGAATGGGGGGGCGGCGCAGAGGGGTCACACCGCCACTCTGGAGGTGTGTAAGGGAATGGGGGGCACAGAGGGGTCACACCACCACTCTGGAGGTGTGTAAGGGAATGGGGGGGGCAGAGGGGTCACACCACCACTCTGGAGGTGTGTAAGGGAATGGGGGGGCGCGGAGGGGTCACACCACCACTCTGGAGGTGTGTAAGGGAATGGGGGGGCGGCGCAGAGGGGTCACACCACCACTCTGGAGGCCTTCTCAGTTTTTGACTCTGGACTGTGCTGAGAGGAGCAGGGGTAGAGTGTGGAGGTGACGGTTTGGAATTGATTGAGCACTCCGTCCCAAGCCCGTAATAGCCATGTCAGCCCCAGGGCTAGTAGCTACCAAATGATGGATGGGTGGGCTCTGGCCTCCACCCACCACAGCACAGGGCTTCGGCCCCCTCCCCTGAAACCACCCACCCCGAAAACTACAGGAATAACTTCCCCTACTCAGGCCTGGGCCTCAGCTGGGGGCGAGGAAGTGGGGAGACAGCAGGAGCCCACTGCCTGCTCCCCTCACTTTCCCTTTTCCTAATTCCAGCCCTGCTGGGTAGAGGGCAGCTTCCAGCTCAGAATCCCAGACGTGCTGCTCTGAGATCTGAGAACTCCTGGGCCCCAGGGGACAAAGACGAGAGCCTCGGGGGGTGTGAGCACTCCCTTGCAGGAGAAAGCAAGGAGAATCTGGCAGCTCTTTCTCCCAGGGAAGGGAAAGTGGTCCCCTTCCAACATTCACAGGAGCACAGCAAAGTTGTAGCTCTGACAGCAAGTTTGGAAAAGGGGGGCTGAAAGGAAGGAGGATGCCAACGAAGGTGCCCCTTCCTTTCCCATCCTTTTGGAAGGAGGAGGGGTACAGCGATACCAAGTGAACAACATAATTGTGGCAATGCGCCATGTAATAATAGCTATTCAAGGGCCGATCATCCATATTGAACAAGCCTCTCATTTGCATGCTTGAGATTATAAGCATTTGAAAAGTCATTTCCGCAGGGTGTATGAAGAGCAGCCATTCCCTATGGAGTGTGCTCTGGCCCCTCCTGGGGCCCTTGCCCACTGACACACACCCATACACTTCCTTCCAGGTTCCCGCCCACCCACCAACACTAGCCCCTCAAACCCGAATGGCAGGAACTTCCAGGCCCTCGAGGAATCCTCCTCTTTACCCTGGCACACCTGCCTTCCAAGACTGAGCACAGCAACAGCCAACAGCCAACAGCCTCCCGACTCCTGCCCACCTCTCAGAAGAGTTGTTGTAATGGGATGGGGAGTTCCCTGTACTGTGGGTGAGCAGGCGCTTATGTCTGGGGCTCAGCCAGCTAGAGGCTGGGTGGGGTGGGGTGTTGGGAGTGCGCCGTTATCAGTGCCCAGTAACTAGGAGGGGGTTGGAGCAAATCACTGGTGTGCCTTTTGACTCTGGCTAGGAGAGACAGCATCCTAGGCTCTGTCCCAAACCAACCATGAGCCCTGCGCCTTCTTACATCTTAGGGACTCAGTTTCCCTTCTCTCCATAGGAAAGTAGTTTCAGGAGCTCCTGGGAGGTGGGGGCGGACTCCGTAGCCTAGTTGGTGGATGTGAAGCCACAGTATTTGGGTATTGCTGGGAGCCACCAGGAGGCCATTAGAGTCACAGTCTCTTATCCCAAAGGCTCCACCCAACATGGACCACAGCTGGCTGCTCTGGGCAGGCCTTCATTCCTATACTCCTGTCTTACTGACTTCACATATTCCTGTCCTCTCTGTATAGTCACCCCTTTCTGCAGCAGGGAAGGACACAAGCTGAGACTAGACCACTTAGAGTTGTGTGGCTCTGGGCCAGTCACTGGCCACTCTTCAGATCATAACCCCTTCAGACTTGGTGTGTGCTCCTCAGCACTCAGGAAGGGTAGGCAGGGGGATCAGGTTTTCAAGGCCAGCCTCAGCTAGCAGCCAGCAGGCCCCTGCTTTTCCCTACCCCAAAAAGCCACTAAGGAGTGGGCACCAAACATTTTCAAATTTCCCTAAGAATTGCTAAGACTAGGGCTTCTCACCTCAGCCAGCATTCCCAGACCACTCCCCCACCACATGTCCTGGGTAGTGGAGGACCATTTACAGGGTGTGTGTGTGTGTGTGTGTGTGTGTGTGTGTGTGTGTGTGTGTGTGTTGGGGGCGGGGCGGGAGGGTGATCCAGGATGTGGAGGGCTACATGTGGGTAGATCCTAGTCTCCCATACTCCGGATTCCCTTGGTAAAGTCTGAGCACTAGGGAGCCATGGTAAGGCCCGGGCTCCAGCAGGCGTCCTCTGAAGGCAGGTCAAACCCACAGTCACCTTTTCCGCTTTGGGGAACTCCGTGGACATCCGAGGGCTCCCACTTTCCCTGAGGCTTTTGCCTCTACGAAGCACCCCAGCGGGAGCGAAGGCAGCAACGCCTTCTCGGAACCAGCCAGGGTCCGCCCCGTCCCCTCCCTGCCGGAAGTGACGAGTGGCACCTAGCTAGGGGCCAAAGGGGCCCTCCAGGCCTGGGGCGCCTTTGGGAGTCGGAGAAAGACACCAGAGCCCTACACGTGGACAAACCTTTTGTGCCTTTTCGCGGGCCCATATGGCGTGGGGAGTATTAATTACCGTCGCGTTTTAATTAACAGTCGCTTAATCTGAGCTGTAACATTTGCCACGACACCCCGCGCCTCGCCGCGAACCCGCGCCGCCCGCCCTGCCAACTCATCAATTAATTTTTATTGACGTTTTCTTCCCCCAAACAGGCACAATACCAGGGTTTTCCAATTAACACCTCCGCGATCTCTAATTAGTGCAATTAACAGACTGATGGATGCCCGGAGTTTACCCGCGAGGGAGGGGCTGGGGGGAGACCGAGGAGCGTGCGCGCGTCCCGCGTCCCCGGGAGCAGCGGCGGCGCAGCAGCAGGAGAGGAGACAGATGGGGGCGTGGCCATGGGTCACCTGTACCCGGAGTCCTGGTGGCCCCTGAAGCAGAACGTGGCCCTGGTGAGAGTCTGGCACTTAGGGCTAGAAAACTGGTATCTAGCTGCAGCCCTGTCGGTCACAAACTTGCTGAAAGACTTGGAGCAAATAAGTGGATGTTGTATACTTAAAACTCCAAAGAAAGCCGAGGAAGCCGATTGCCGTAAGAGACAGAACGTCCTAAAGCACAATACCATGGAGAGGAAAGAGCCCAGGGATGAACCAAAACCTTAGCGTGCCTGTACTGGGCTCCATCCCAGAGTTCCCCGGTGCAGCTGACCTGCTTGTCTGAGGCAGTAGGGCTCCGAGAAGGAGATAAAGCTTCAGTTAAGAGCTAGCTTTCCCATGGTCCAAACTAGTTAGATGGACCTCTGAGGCCATGCACTCACTCAACAAGCACTTAGGGTCCAATGAACCCAAAAACAGATCTAGCCACGGAGCCCGAAGGGCAGTTCTTTCTAGGAGGTATGCAAAGACTCCCCCAAGGCGATTGGTAGAGGTGAAGGCCCCACTCATGTTTTCTTCTGAGTATCTGTCCCTGAAAAGGTGGCCACTTGTGGGGTTCTCTCTCCCTCCACAGCTAGCCGGTCAGGAGTATGTTGTACCAGCAATGATCCTTCCCCATTCATAGTTTCAGAAAGCATTTAGGCAGCACCAGTGTGCCTGGCTGGGTATGCAGAGAACAGGCTTTGGCATGCCATTCTAGGGCTCGCCTTCCCGTGAGGGGAGACAAATGATAAAGTCATATAAATAGCACCTCTCAGATGAGATGAATTCTATCCAATGTGAGGATAAAGAATAAATGGGACTCTAATTTTTAAAAATATAGTACTTTTATTAATTCTTGAGAATTTCATACATGCACACCGTGTCTTTTGATCATACGAAACTCCTCCCCACACTCAGGGCTCTACCTTAAATGGAGTCTGGATTGGGGAAGGCCTCTTTTGCTAAAATGAATTAGCTGTGAAGGATGAATGGGCTCGGCCAGGCAGACTATAGCCTGAATGCCCCCCTCCCCCCCAAAAAAAACACACACCACACACACACACATGCAAAGGCCTTCATTTACCAAAAGAGAGCCTATTGGGTTCAGACGTCTCTAGGACTAAAGGTCTTTGGAATAGTGACATTTCCTAGATCACATAGAAAGACATACATGAATATGCATGGAATACAGTACGGAGCTCACTTTTTTGCCCATTCCTTTCTCTCTGGCTATCCTGCTAACAAGTCTTTTCAAGGCCATCAGCCTTGGTCCTACAGTCAGCTGAGTGCACTTCTCAAGTCGAGGACCCAGAGACTCAATGCATCTCTGACCTTCACTGGCTGCCGGCTGCCGGGAACAGGGAGAGCTCTGCAAGCAGCCACTCACTGGCCGGCCACCTACCGCTAAACCTCTCCTGGCATGATTCATGACATGAGACAGTGAGGTCACCAGCCTTAACCCCGGCGTCCAGATCTCTAATATGGGGCTGATACCAATAAGTCATCCTTTCCTCCAAGGATGCTTCGGAATCAAATAAGACACAGTGCGTGAGTGAGGGGGTCAGAGAAGGGCATTCCTGGGCTCCCAAAGGCCCAGCTGCAGCCCCTCTCTGGAGTTCAAAGTTCACCTGACCCCTTCCAGCCTTCCGTTCAGCTTCTGAGAAAAGTTAAGGTAGGACCCACAAGCTAGGGAGCCTCTAAGGGCTGAGGACCCAGCTCAGTGGCATAGCATTCGCCCACCACAAGCAAGGCCCTGATTTTCACCCCAGGCAACAAACACCCTCTCCCCAAGTTCCTGTCCTGGAACTTGGGGACTTTCCCATCTGTGGATCAGGGGCTGGCACCTCAGCTTCCCTACCTACACACCTGTGCCTGAGTGCCAAGGCAAAGATCCTCCATAAATGGCATGTGGCACCTTAAGAGCTACCCGCCCCCAAATCTAGGGACCATGCAAGCCCTCTTAGCACAAAACTTCAGGGCTAGAGAGGCTTAAAGACAAGTAGCAGGGCAAGGATGGACCCATTTCAAAGGGTCACCTGGCCCACACAGCCCTTGACTGGGAATCTGTCCTGGGCTACCTTTGGAGGAGGGGTTTTCTCCCAAGTTTCAAAATTTTTTATTTTCTAATTCTAAAAGCAAAGGACACATTCTGGAGGGAGATGTATAGCTGGGTGTGGTGGTACATGCCTATAGTCACACAACAGGCTGAGCTAGGAGGAAAGAGTTTCAGGCTAGCCTGAGCTACACAGCTAGATCGTGTCTTAAAAAACAAAAACCATGCCAGCGGTGGTGGCACACGCCACTCAGGAGGTAGGTGTAGACAGAGCCAGCCTGGGCTACGCAGAGAAATCCTGTCTTGAAAAACCAAAAAACCCACACCAACCAGGTCTGGCATCCTAAGCCTGTAGTCCTAGCACTTAGTAGGCAGAGGCAAGAGGGTCACTGGAAATTTGGGTCAGCCTGGTCTATACAACACGTTCAGAGTCCGACACATGGGCTGTTACCTGTCTTCACTTAGGAGAACAGGACACTCCACATTTTGCTTAGAAGGTACAGTTACTTCTTCATCTTTATTTGCTTTTCATTTTGGTTTCGTTTCTTTCTGAGACACGATCTTACCAGACAGGCCAGGATGGTCTGGAACTCCCACAATCCTCCTGACTTTCTCGGTGCTGGGGTCACAAAGCCACTGCCAGGCTTTAGAGTCACCTTTTTTTTTTAGGTCCTTATGGACCTCAAACTGGCAATTTTGCTGAGGATGACCTTGAACTCTTGACTCTCCTGCTTCCACCTCCCAAGTGCTCAGACTACAGGCATGTGCCATCACTGCTCAGCTTTGGAACCGTGTATCTTTAAAGCTCTTGATCTCAGTGGTGTCCACTGATTGGTACCTGTGTGACCTTTCCTTCTGAAGACTCACAAGGGCCATTTCCCTCCACTCCGAGACAGTCTCTACATAAGGAAGCCAACACTGAGCCCCTGCGGCACGCACAAGCTCCTGGTAGAGAGGTGCAGAGTGGGCCCTTGTCCTGCAACTGGTACTGGGTACATGTGGTGGCAATCTTGGCAAACAGAGGTGAAAAAACACAGCCCTGGCTTCTGGTGGAGTGAAAAGGATGATAGGCAAACAAAGGCACCCAAGGATCTTCCTGACGAAGGGGCCTTAAAAACAAACCATCCCTACCTCTTCCTCTCGGTCAGTTAAATCGGACTCTGGGTGGTTGGGTGTGGGCATGGCACCTCACACAGCTTTCTCCAGGATGCTGAACTACAGACAAGGCCAGGGTGCAGAAACTGCCCCCCCCCCCCCACTCTGCAAATGTTATGTTAGGCATTGAAAGGATGGGTGCCCAGAGGGGGCGTGGTACTCTGGAAAGGCCCCCTGCAGGCGGCTTCTGCACTAGGTCACAGGCAGCAAAGGGCCTCCAAAGCATAATTTGCCGATGTGTTTCATTCTGTGTGTGTCTCTCTCTTCATGGTACTGGAGACTGAGCCTAAGTCCTCCTGTATGCCAGGCAAGGGCTTTACCACTGAGCTAAGATATTAACCCTTCAAAAAAACCTTTTTTTCCCCTAAAGTGTCAGGCAGGGCTTCCCTAAGGGACCCAAGGCTGGCCTTGAACTCACTCTGTAACCTAGACAGGCCTTAAATGTGCCTCAGCCTCCTGAGCAGCTGGGATTATAGGTTCAGGCCTCAAGTGCAGCTTACACTTCCTAGTCACAGCCAATCCACTCAGAGTCCCTGGCTGCCTCCACCATAGCCTGGCCCTCTTCTCTCCTCCACACTCCTGTGGCTCACTTTGAAAGAGGAACCAGTTTAAAGATGAGAAATAACTTGACAAGGTCACCTGGTCCCAGACCCTTCCCAGCATCCCACCTCAGTGGTGCCTCTGGTCCCAGACCCTTCCCAGCATCCCACCCCAGCAGTGCCTCTGGTCCCAGACCCTTCCCAGCATCCCACCCCAGCGGTGCCAAACCCACGGACCTGAGACACTCTTCCCTGCCACTCTCTCCATTGCCCCTTTTACGACGAGGACGAGGACGTCACAATACCTCCACCAGGCCTGGCAAGGGAGCCTCATTCAACGTTCTTCCCTATTACCATGACCAAAAGGAAGGATTAACAGAGACAGGGACGAGAGACAGAGAGAGAACCAAAGAGCCCACTCCATCTCATTAAGAAAGTAAACATAAGAGCCATCTAAGTGTCTAATTAAGCTTCTAATTAGTCCCTGCTTGTTACTAATGCAAATTAGATTACTCCGCTTAACTACAGCATGTCCACAACACCCTTGTTAATTGCGGCCTTTTGAAATTAAATTACTCCCTAATTAGCATATCAAAGCCATTGATTCGGAGCTGGGAAAGAAGAGGGCAAGAGGAGCCTAATGCCAAGTTTGGTTAATCAGACACAGCTAATTAAATAGTGACGTCTTACGTGGGGGGCCTGACGGTTCAGGGGTAGGGGCTAGCCATTCAGGGCCCAAATGACCATCTGGAGCCTGTCTGGAGCCTGGTTCTGGTGGTGCCCTTGGCACCAGAGGCTCCTGTAGGCTTGTGGCAGACCACCTGGTCTGGCACTCCATGGCCCTTGACCCAGGCCTGGCCCCTGTCTCCCCAGAAGATTTCTAGGCATGGCATTCAGGGACATCTTAGGCATCAATTCAGGGGTATCTAATACATAACAACATGCAAATAGGCAAAGACTGAGTGAGTGTTCCTGCACCTCTCTGTTCCTGCATCCAAGTTGGTTTCAGAAAGTGCCTCATTTTCTCTAGGCCTCAATGGGCCAGAACCCGCTTGTGATCCCATTCTTAGGGGACCTCCCTGTCAATTAATTGATAACAGGAGGCATCAAATCATTCTCTTGAGGATGTGAGATTCTGATGAAGGGAAATCTCATCGCTGGGGATCGGGTGGGAAGTGGTAGGCAATGATTCCTCTAATCAGGCTTCTGACCGAACAAGATGAACACAAGGAGGGTAAGTTTTGAGTGGGAGCAGGTAACGGGTGACGGCTTCTGCAGAGAGCCTGACCTGGACGGGGATGGGCCCCTTGGCACTTGCACAGCCTCTGGAAACATGAGGCCTTGAAATTCACTTCAGGGGGAAAGGGGAACCGACCTGCTAGGATTGGAGCTTAATGGCATTTGGTTTAACCCCAGAAACCACCAAAATCAGCAAGAACTACCCACCAATGTCGATTCTTAGCAGCAGCATGGGCATGGGGATTGGATTTGGGCAAGAGTGTCCTTACAGGTCTTCTCTTTGGAGTCTCTTGAGGCAGCTCCCCCCCCATCCCCCATTCTCCTTAAAGAATACTGGGATCATGCAAGTCAGGCAGTGGAGGTGCACACCTTTAATCCCAGCAGAGATCTGTGAGTTCAAAGACAGAGTTCCAGGAAAGCCAGGACTATACAGAGAAACCCTGTCTCAAAAAAACAAAACAACAACAAAACAAACAAACAAAAAAACCAAACCTAGGACCAAGCAAATGTCCATGTGAAAAGAAAATATGTAAACCAGATTCAATTTCTATAATCCCAGAAATTTTAAGACAGAGTCAGGAGAATATATATGAACTTAAGGCCAGCCCCAGCTACATAGTAAGACCTTGTTTCAAAAGGAAGGAAGGGAGGGAGGGAAGGAAGAGGGGGGGAGGGAGGGAGGGAGGGAAGGAAGGAAGAGGGGGGAGGGAGGGAAGGAAAGAGACAGGGAGGGAGGGAGGGTGGGAGGGTGGGAGGGAAGGAAGGAAGGATGGATAAAGAAAAGAAAGATCCGGAGTTGGAGAGATGGCTTGGTGGTTAAGAGCACTGGCCTCTCTTCCAGAGGATCCTGTGGGAGCCAGGCACACATGTGGTGCACAGACACACATGCAGGCAAAGCACCCACACACAGAAAAGAAAAAGAAAGGAAAGATGCTAGGTAATATGCTCTCAGTAGCTAAGATGGCCACTACAGAGGCCAGGGAGAAGTAACTGTCCCCCAGCCTCAGGGTGTCCTCAACTGCCCACAAATGTGGGCTGTGCTTGATTGCTCAAAGGAAGCCCAAGTGGGATATCTATGTGACATCTACCACGGGTTGAACTGTGTGGCAGCCAACGAAAAGCAGGGGTGAAGCCAGTCAATGTGCGATGTCACCCCCACCCCCGAAAAGCAGGGGTGAAGCCAGTCAACATGCGATGTCACCCCCACCCCCGAAAAGCAGGGGTGAAGCCAGTCAACATGCGATGTCACCCCCACCCCCGGAAAAGCAGGGGTGAAGCTAGTCAACATGCGATGTCACCCCCACCCCCGAAAAGCAGGGGTGAAGCCAGTCAACATGCGATGTCACCCCCACCCCCGGAAAAGCAGGGGTGAAGCCAGTCAACATGCGATGTCACCCCCACCCCTGAAATAAGCATTTCAGGAGACAAGTTCCCTAACAGTGATTCCATCTCCGTCAGACCTCCGCCCTGGGCCCCCTGGTCCTTGTCAAAGGAGAGTAATAGTCACACCTTGGGAATCACCAGGATGTGGGTTAGGGTAGGATGAAGCTATAAGCCAATGGTTCTCAACCTTCCTGACACTGGGACCCTTCAACACAAGCAACACATGCTGTGTTGACCCCAACCATAAAATTACTTCATTTCAGCCGGGCGGTGGTGGCGCACGCCTTTAATCCCAGCACTCGGGAGGCAGAGCGGATCTCTCTGAGTTCGAGGCCAGCCTGGGCTACCAAGTGAGTTCCAGGAAAAGGCGCAAAGCTACACAGAGAAACCCTGTCTCGAAAAACCAAATAACTGTATTTTTACTACTGTTAAATTAATCATAATGTAAATATCAGCTATGCAGCTCCTATGGGGTCTCGACCCACAGGTTGAGAACTGCTGCTGTTCTTTGCCGCATGATTCTTTGCTGGGAGGTATCTTATACAGCCTTCCCCACGCCTTCTTTCATTCAAGGGATGGAGCCAGGACTTCCACATGTTTTTGTTTGTTTGTTTGTTTGTTTGTTTGTTTTTGTTTTTGTTTTTCGAGACAGGGTTTCTCTGTGTAGCTTTGCGCCTTTCCTGTAACTCACTCTGTAGACCAGGCTGGCCTCGAACTCACAGAGATCCGCCTGCCTCTGCCTCCCGAGTGCTGGGATTAAAGGCGTGCGCCACCACCGCCTGGCCCACATGCTTTTGAATGACATTAAGAGCTGGTTCCTGAAGACACTTATCCTGGCTCTCAGGAAGCTGCGGTGGGGGGCGGGGGTCCATACCTGTGTCCTCTGCCCTACTGATAAATCATCTGCCAAGGGCTACAGCTTCTAAATAACTCCTAAAAATGATGGAACAGTGTAGTTGGCATTTTCTTTGGGCCACCAACCAGCTCCCAAATAAAGACAGGGAGACGTTATTAATTATGAACGCTCGGCCTTGCCTTAGGCTTCCCCACTCGCTCTTATAACTGATTTTAACCTGTTTCTCTTCATCTACATTTTGCCTCTGGGCTTTTTACCTTTCATTCTGTATGTCCTATGTTCCTGCTTCCTCTGTGTCTGTCTGTCTGTCTGGCCTTGGCATCTCTTCTTTCTTCTTCCACACCGTCCCAACTAAAACACCCAGCTCCGCCCCTCCCTGCTACTTCCTGTCAACAGTTGCTAAGCCCGCCTCTCTGAGCCCGGTTAATTTTATTTAATTAATGAAAATGCAACACTTCTTTACATAGTTAAACAAATGCAGCATAAACAAATGCAACACATCTTTGCCTAGTTAAACAAATATTCCACAACAGAGCAGGACAGCAGGAGGGATGGGCCAGTGAGATGGCTCAGCAGGTAAAAGGCCTGACAACCTAAGTTGGATTCCCAGAATCCATGCTGTAGGAGAGAACCGACTCCCAAAAGCTGTCCTCGGACTTCTACATGTTTGTCATGGCACGTGTTCATGTGTGCACACACAAAATGTTAAAAAAAAAATTGTGAGAGACACCTACTTTGATCCTTCTGCGTGTCTCTCTTTCCCTCTCAAGATGTAGTAGTTGTTCCAACCCCTCCCAAGTTGCAGCCCCTGGAGCACACAGGTCAGGGGCAGAGGCAACCCCTGAAGGGTGAGGTTTTGTTGATTTAAGGGGAAACCAAATAGAGAGAGGTAGACTCCCTGAAAAGGCGAGGCTGGCCAGTGCCCAGCTGGAGGCATCCATCCACGCCAAACCGGGCAAAGGGGTGCACAGCAGCACTTTGATTTTAGAAAATATGTGAAATTAAAAGCAGAAAGAAAGAGTCTGGGGGAAGGGTGAGGCTGTCTTGGTAAGTGGGGGAGGGGGGACAGAAACACATAAGGGCCAAGCTGCAGCCCGCCTCACGGAGCTCTCTCTCCCAACGAGATTCAATTAATTGATAACAAGAGGCATCAAATTAATTTCTGGAGGATGTGAGATTCTGATGAAGGGAAATCTCGTCGATGGGGATCAGGCAAGAGGAGGTGGGCAGCACCCCTTTTAATCAGCCTCTGGCTGTCTAATTGGCAGAGAGGCGGCTTGCATGAGTCACAGGGTCCCTTGCCCTCAGTTCCACAGCACCCCCTTCAGGAAGCCCCTTCAGAGGCAGCAGGTCAGGAACATGCTGTTGGGACAGACTGTGGCCATCCTCATCTGAAGAAAGAGTCAGCAGTGGTCATTCACTGACAGCACTTTAGGAAACCTGATACTCACAGAGAACAGCATGCCAAAGGCCAGACAGTGAGTTAGGACATCGGTGGCAGTGCCTTACAGGGACCCCACAGTGTACCCGCAGGACCCAGAGAGTCATCCCTGAGCACAGGGGGCATAACACTGAGGGACCCTCTATAGCAAAACACAGATCATGACGTCTGAGCCCACGCAACTGGTTCAAGCCTCCCAGGCAGAGGTTGTTGGAAGTCTGGGCTCTGGTGGGTTAGGTCTTAAAGCCACGATTGCTTTCCTAGGCTCAGGTCTCAGTTGTCTGTGACCTTCCATCAAGGGGTAAGGATGTTGATGCTCTTGGGACTCAGGGAAGATGCCATTTGGAGTTTCCATCGACACTGTGCTCCAACTAGGAAGAAGGGGAGGTAGCATGTGGCCACTGGGGGAAACCCAGGAGAGATTCTCCCAAGGGACCATAGATAAGACCCTCAACACAGCCTACTGCTCTGAGTGCCACCAGCCCCTGCCTCTACTCCCCTAGCACGCCCAGCAGCTGCCCCTCACTAGACCATGGGCACATCTTGATGTTTCATTACTTTCCTCAAATTCTCTCCGGCAGGGCATTTTCCTTCCTCTACACAGGAATTCCCGCAGAAAAGACGGAAGTCACTCTTTGGGGGTGACTTCTTTAGACCTGGGGCCACTAGAAATGTGGACTCCGAGAAATGCAGGCCCAGCCAGAATTGCGTCCCAGGACCAGCTTTGGTTTGGCAGGATCGAGGAACCCAGAACTCAGCCCTCCTCACCTGCCCTCGCCTCCATTTTCCCCTCTCACGGGGGTAGGGTAGGGGTAAGGCAAGACTCTGCCTCAGCACATGTTCCCTGTGAGAACCCCAGCCAGCCTCTCCTGTCCCCAGCACCCACCTCAAAGATCCACATTCCCTTTCTTACTCCATTTTGCATTTTTTCTTATTTCCTTCTCTGGGTCCTGCCCATGTGTCTGCTGCACACAGGAGGCACAGGGGTTTGTGGAATGGACATCCTGGAACACACATCTCTATTCCCCAAATCCTGTCCGTCCCCAAGTCTGGCAGCCATCACCTTCCCCTCTCTCCTCCTGCCAGTCAGAATTCTGAGGCATGCCATGCTCCACAACTGACAGATAGATAGATAGATAAACAGATAGACAGACAGACAGACAGATTTGGGTCACTTCTGCCCCCCCTCACTACTTCAAACAAATGACATTCTTAATTCTGCACACTGTCGTCCTACTATGAGGAAATCCGTTATTTGCTCCCCCTGCCCATTTACATGGTAGTGACTGGGGTCAGATGCCATCAGAACCAACTCCAGTGGGAAAGCAAACACTCTTTACCACCCATGCAGCCTAGCCATCCCGAGGCAGTGGTGCAGAGGAAGGGCCCCAGGAGATGAGGAGACACCTGGGGCTGGAGGCACAGGTTTCTGATGGGGCTAGGGAGACGATGCATGGCTTTATTGCAGGCAAGTGAACAAAAGCGTGTGTGTATGTGTTTGTGTGTCCATCTATCTGTCCTGGAACTAAGGAGGGTGATACAACAAAGAAGTCTACATGGCCCCTCACTCTGTAGTTCTATGCAGAAGGTATCTTTTGTGGGGTGCTCTTGTTTTCCAGCCCACCAGTGTGCCCCAAGACTTCTGAGAGAGCATGCAGAAAGTCAGAGGCCAAAGGCAGCAGGGTTCCCACTGAGACCCAGGATTGGTGTGATCAGTAGTAAGGAAAAGTGTTCATTTCCATAGAAAATTCCAGATGGTGGTGGGAAGGACAGACAACAACTTCAGGCTCCCTGCAGGAAAGGTTCTTGCTTCTCTGAGATGACCATTCAGTGGTAAGTCCCAAGTTTGAGGCTTTCTGCCTGATGGATTCCTGTAAGGACAGGAGGCTCCATGCCCGAACACTAGGAATCTTCCTTTTGAAAAGAGGAGATGCTAGTCTTCCTGCAATTTTTTTCTCCTCAGTCTTCTGGAGAATTCTGCTCATGTGTACTTGTCTCTACTACAACCTTAAGAAGGCCTAAAGGACAAGTCAGGGCAGGTGAAGGCAAGGAGTGAAGACCCCACTAGAGGCATGCAGGACGTACAGCCCAGCCGACCAGGGGGAGGAGGCTGGGCCAGGCTGATGAAGCGGTCAGTCCTCCAGCCCTGCCCAAAGCAGAGGCTCCAGTCCCCGGTTATTCTGGAGCCCAGCAATCTGGTCCCAGCTCTGAGCCCGGGCAGCAGTGAAAACCTCATACAAGTTGCCACTTCTCTCTGGCTTAATTTTCCAGCCTATAAAGTCAAGGTTTATACTCCAGTATTTCCAGTAATCGGCCCAGTAAGTGGCCTGGCAGTGCTGGGAAACCAGTTAAAGAGAAGAAAATGAAGAGTGCCATCATTGGGAGGCACTCTGATGGCCAGACACTTGCTCGGCTGTGAAACTTTACCTCCGATTCAACTCCCGATCCGCCATTCCACCCTGGGCATTGTTGACCTACTTTACAACCTAAGAAAATTGAGGTTCCAGCAGCTTAATTAAGTTCCCTAGAGCCCTATCTCAAGCGCCAAGTTCTAAAGCCCTTTTCACTGACACACGTCCGGCCCTGGGGAGGCACGGGTTTGTATGCCTCGGGTTCTAGGGCTCCCGAACCACCCCAGAGGAAGCTGTTGCCGGCCAATGGAGGCACAGAATCCTGGCGAAAATAGGCCCCTTGGCCGCCTTGGGCCTGGGGAAGCTGAGACAGGACAGGAAAGGGGACGGGAGCAGAGAAACTGAGGAGCCCCTAGGATGGAAGGAAGTTGGCACTGTTTGGGCAATAATAAAAGTCTGGGCTCCAGTGCATTGCGTCTAGAGGGTGAAATCTTCCAAAAGTACTGTGGGCAGTGAAGGGTTAAAATGTAACCAAGGAGGGACGGCTTCATGGGGAGATCCCTCTTCCCTCCTTCGGTCCTCTGAAAGCAAACCCCTTCCACGCCACCCTACCGACCCATCACATCTGTCATCCATTGCAGAAAGCCGAGGTCCACGAGGCTCCGGAGAGCAGCACAAGGGTACCCACCCTAGGACCCAGCCTGGGATCTGCCCAGGCAAGGTAGGGGCTCGGCAAACATTGAGGAAATTATCAGATCAAAGAAAGCCACCCTCTTCCAGTCCTCCTGGAGCCCTTCCCTGCTAGGAAAAGGTGTGTTTGGAGTCAGGGCCCAGCAGGATATATGCACATTCCTGTCAGAAAGGTAGAGGAAAGGGGTGGGGATATCTAGGAAGGAGCAGGCGCAGGGCCTCCAGCAAGTTGGGCCTGGCCAGCCCTGCTCCCC